>NC_090646.1:123864044-124164044 GCF_040937935.1 Hyperolius riggenbachi | reverse complement strand
TTCAGTTTCATCTCTTACTCTATTATTTTAAAATGGTTTGATTTCCAATTTCGTTAATAAAAAATAAAACAAAAGCAAAACGCAACAACTGTATCATTTCCTTCTTTTCCTCAGACTCATATTTTGTTACCAGCAACAGAAAGCTGTAAGAAATTACAGTATAAATAGGATTTCAACTGAACATTAAAAAGGTAACTGACGCCCTCTGGTGACAGCTCAGTAGAACAACAAGAACAACTCAATTTTAAGGAGAGCTTGATAGTCAGTGGTGTAGCAATAAGGGGTGCAGAGGTAGCGACCGCATCGGGGCCCTTGGGCCAGATACTTACTCTTTCCGGCTGTGACCGCAATGCACAAAGGAAATCATTTTTCATCTTATCAAACAAACATTTTTTTAATACACAACTGAAAAAGTACCTAACAGTAAGTACAAAAGTAATATCAGTTATTTTGAGCAATTTTTAGCTTGGTGGGAGAATTAAAGTGTACCAGAGACCACAGATACTTACCATTTTATACATACCTGGGGATTCCTCCAGCCCCATGGGCACAGATTGCTCCCACGCCACTGTCCTCTGCTGCCTGCAGCTCCGGTACCGGGTCCCGTAACGTCCTCCTGTCGCAGAGGAAGTTTAAGAAAAAATAGCCAGACAAAAGGATACCCAAGGTGACATGATGAGATAGACATGGGTATGTACAGTGCCTAGCACACAAATAACTATGCTGTGTTCCTTTTTTTCTTTCTCTGCCTGAAAGAGTTAAATATCAGGTATGTAAGTGGCTGACTCAGTCCTGACTCAGACAGGAAGTGACTACAGTGTGACCCTCACTGATAAAAAAATTCCAACTATAAAACACTTTCCTAGCAGAAAATGGCTTCTGAGAGCAGGAAAGAGAAAAAGGTTCAATAGTTCAGAGTATAGCTCTGTCATACTTTAACGAATGTGTCATTAAACAAAAACAATAAAAGTTAAAACTTAAAAAGTAGATTTAACCTCCCTGGCGGTACGCAGATGCGGTGGCTGCGTCCGCGGGAGGGATTTTTTTTAAATTAAAAGTGTTTTGTTAATGTTAGCTAGCACTAAGCTAGCTAACTCTGGCCCCCAAGTCCCCCGGCACCTCTCTGAGCCCCCTGATCACCACGGGCAACACTCACCCGTCCGCGATCCCACGAGGGCCGCAGCTTCCCAATTAGCTTCACTCGTCACTATGGCGATGAGTGAAGCTAAAAGTAGACTTAACCTCCCTGGCGGTATGCAGATGCGGTGGCTGCGTCCGCGGGAGGGATTTTTTAAAAATTAAAAGTGTTTTGTTAATGTTAGCTAGCACTAGGCTAGCTAACTGTGGCCCCCAAGTCCCCCGGCACCTCTCTGAGCCCCCCAATCGCCACGGGCAACAACCACCCATTCGCGATCCCGCGAGGGCCGCAGCTTCCCAATTAGCTTCACTCGTCGCTATGGCGACGATCGGACATGACGTCATCGAAGTCATGATGTCAGTTCCGATCCTCCCCATAGCAAAGCCGGGTGCTGATTGGGAGGCTGCACCATTTGGGATCCCTGGGGGGTACGTATACCGGCGGCGATCGGAGGGACTTGGGGGACATGGTTAGCTAGTGAAGTGCTAGCTTAACCAAATAAAACCATTTTTATAAAAAAAAAAAAAAAAAAAATCCTCCCTGGGACCAGGCGATCCCCATGCGGAGGTTAAACATAAAATAAAACTGTGGAATATCTTAAAAAGTAATTTTTAGGAGAAGGAAGATAGATACAATCGTTTATTTCATACGTTTATTTTCGCCTTGGGTATCCTTTAAAGAGGAACAGTAGCGAAAAGGGGAAATACATTGCAAAGTGAGAAGTGATTTTCATCACCTAAACAGCCAGTAAACATGTTGCAGCGTGGTGCGCTGCCCACTACTATATAAAAATAAAACAGATCAGGAAAATTATAATAGATTGTCTAATTCAGCTAGAATGTTTTACTGGTAGCAGACAAGGCTTTGTGCTGCTGCTATTTGTCAACAGTGGTGTTTTGATGCCTTTAACCTGCTGAGCGGTCTGGACGAGCTCAGCTCGTCCAACACCGCCAGAGGCTGCCGCTCAGGCCCTGCTGGGCCGATTTCCACCAAATAAAAAGCAGCACACGCAGCCGGCACTTTGCCAGCCGCGTGTGCTGCCTGATCGCCGCTGCAGCGCGGCGATCCGCCGCGTGCAGCGGCGAAAGAGGGTCCCTCCAGCCGCCCGAGCCCAGCGTAGCCGGAACAAATAGTTCCGGCCAGCGCTAAGGGCTGGATCGGAGGCGGCTGACGTCAGGACGTCGGCTGACGTCCATGACGTCACTCTGCTCGTCGCCATGGCGACGAGGGAAGCGAAACACGGAGGGCCGCTCATTGCGGCCTTCCGTGTTATTACTTGCCGCCGGAGGCGATCGGAAGATCGCCTCCGGAGCGCCCTCTAGTGGGCTTTCATGCAGCCAACTTTCAGTTGGCTGCATGAAATAGTTTTTTTTTAATTTAAAAAAAACCCTCCCGCAGCCACCCTGGCGATTTAATCAGAACGCCAGGGTGGTTAAAGGATACCCAAAGTGACATGCGGAGATAGACGTGTTTGTACAGTGCCTAGCACACAAATAACTATGCTGTGTTATTTTTTTTCTTTCTCTGCCTGAAAGAGTTAAATTTTAGGTATGTAAGTGGCTGACTCAGTCAGGAAGTAACTACAGTGTGACCCTCACTGATAAGAAATTCCCCTTATTACCTCTTTCTTGCTCTCAGAAGCCGTTTTCTGCTAGGAAAGTGTTTTATAGTTGGAATTTCTTTTCAGTGAGGGTCACACTGTAGTCACTTCCTGTCTGAGTCAGGACTGAGTCAGCCACTTACATACCTGATATTTAACTCTTTCAGGCAGAGAAAAAAAAATCAGAACACAGCATAGCTATTTGTGTGCTAGGCACTGTACATCCACATGTCTATCTCATCATGTCACATGTCACTTCGGGTATCCTTTAAAGTGGTATGAAACTTTAATTTCATCTATGGTCAATTTCATTCCTTAGTAAATAAATTCCTTAGTAAATAAATACAGCCTGGAGCCGGAAGTCGGGTGAAGCAGGGACTTCGGGGCAGCATCGCGGGACAAGGCTTCTTGGGTAAATATATATAACTTTCTTTTACTTGCAGGCTGCAGGATTTTCTTTATTTACTCTGGAGGTCCTCTTCAAGGACCCAGGTACTCACTCATTAAGGGGATCCTGAGGTTCCAGGGAACCTAAACTGAGAAGGATATGGATTTTTCCTTTTAAAATAATACCAGTTGCCTGACTCTCCTCTCCTGATCCGGTGTGTCTAATACTTTCAGCCACAGCCCCTGAACAAGCATGCAGATCAGGTGCTCTGACTGAAGTCAGACTGAATTAGCTGCATGCTTGTTTCAGGTGTGTAAGTCAGCCACTACTGCAACCATACAGATCAGCAGGACTGCCAGGAAACTGGTATTGTTTAAAAGTAGGGCAGCACGGTGGCGTAGTGGTTAGCTCTCTCGCCTTGCAGCGCGAGGGCACTATCTGCAAAGAGTTTGTATGTTCTCTCCGTGTCTGCGTGGGTTTCCTCCGGGCACTCCGTTTTCCTCCCACATTCCAAAAATATACGGATAAGTTAATTGCCTTCCCCCAAATTGGCCCTAGACTACAGTACTTACACTACATAATATAGACACATGGCAATGGTAGGGATTAGATTGTGAGCTCCTTTGAGGGACAGTTAGTGACAAGATATATATATATATATATATATATATATATATATATATATATATATATATATATACACTGTACAGCGCTGCGTAATATGTCGGAGCTATATAAATACTAAAAAATAATAAAAAGTAAACATCCATATCCCTCTTAGTTAAGGTTCCCTTTCCTTTAAGGCACTTAAAGTGACCCTGAGATGGGGGATAGAAGAAATGTATACATACCTGGGGCTTCCTCCAGCACCCTTGAGCCTGATTCATCCCTCACTGCCGTTCATCTTCTGGATGCATCGTAAAGGCTCCTGTAAGTTTGGCCAGTCGGGGCTTACTGCGCATGTGCAGCCCAACCACGCGCCCCCCCCCCTGTGCGCTCCCGTAGCTGGGAGCTTTCTGCGTACGTGGGGAGCGCGTGCAGCCGTACTGTGCATCTGCCAACTGGCCGAACTGGAGCCCTTAAAGAGTTAATTATAGTTACCGGGTGTCTCAATGTCCAGCTTCCATCTGTAGCCCTGCCCCCTAGCAGAAAAGATCACAGGTGCTCCTCTGATTGATCCTAGAGAAGCCTTTTCCTTTAGGGTGTGGGGTCACGGATGGAAGCCAGACATCGGGACCAGTGCAATATCTAGGCTAAAATGCACCCAGGGCGAGGGTGTTTAAAAGTTGCGCCCCCGTGGAGCCAGGTATAGGTGCCCGCAGTAGAGGTTAGCCAGGTCTAGTTGCACTCAGTATAGGTCCCTCCAGTATAGGTAGCCAGAAATAGCTCCCCCCCCCAGTGTAGGTAGCCAGGCATAGGTGAGCCAGTATAGTTGCCCCCAGTATAGGTTAGATAGGCAGGCACCCCCGGTATAAGTTAGATATGTAGGTGCCCTCAGTACAGGTTAGCTAGGTGGGTGCCTCTAAAATAGGTAGCCAGAATAGTTGCCCCCAGCATAGGTTAGATAGGTAGGTTCCCCCAGTATAGGTTAGTTAGATCGGTGCCTCCTATATAGGTAGCCAGTATAGTTGCCACCTGTATAGGCTAGGTAGGTAGGTGCCCCCAATACAGGTTATATAAGTAAGTGCCCCCCAGTATAGGTTAAATTAGGTAGCTGCCCCCCAGTATAGGTTAGATTAGGTAGGTGCCCCCTAGTATAGGTTAGATAGGTAACTGCCCCCCATAATGGAGGTGGGAGCCGCAGCCGCAGGGAGGGCAGCCCGACCTCTCCCTCCCTTCCTCTCCCTGGGCCACCCTCCCTGCTCCCACCTCGGACTGCAGAGTGAGGGAGCAGGGAAGCGCTGTAAATAGCTACTCCCCTCCCAGGTTCCAATCGCCGCACACTTACTGCTGGACTCCTGCTCTGCATAGACGCTGATACACACACTGCTTCCTGTTAAACAGGAAGCAGTGTGTGTATACCGGCTATGCAGCCCGCACGGCCCTAGAAACGGGCCTGATCGGAATAATTGTAAGCAAATAAAGTTTATTGAAGAAAAAAAACACTAATCAGAAGCACTTTACAGTTTACTGCGCGATCTCAACCACCCTAAGAATCACTGCACACAGCGCTGCAGCAATTCCTAGTGGGTTCCAGCCTTTATGCTGTGTTTAATATCTTAGATACAGGGCTGGCCAACTCTAGTACTCGAAGCCCGTATCCATGCCAGTGTTTAAGATGGACTGAGAAGTGTGTTCTACCTAATGAGCCACACCTTTCCTGAATCAACGAGTCCCAACAATTAATTTGAGCTGTGCCAAAAATGTGAGAGTACCTCCATGCCCGGCCTTTGACCTGAGCGACTGGAGTGGTCGCTCAGGGCGCCAGCTTCCAGGGGGCGCACATGTTGTTCATTCAAATGGCCCTGGCTGCATTTTTATCTGCTGGCTGCGGGTCCATCTGTGACTGCTGCGAGTGGTAGCTCCGCCCCCTTGTGCCGCTGGGGGTGAAGACTCCAGGAACCTGCTGCTGCCTCTTGCCGAGTCTGTGTGAGCCGTACGTGCCAGTAGCACCGCCCCTCACTCACAGGCGATGTCTGCGCTGCTCACTAATCAGAGAGAGACCTGCCTGTCACTCCTGACTCCTGGCCAGCTACAAGCAGGAAAGTAAGATTCCCCAACTGCCTCTTGGTTAGGGAAGTGTGTAAGTGTGTAAGTGTGTAAGTGTGTATGTAAGTGTGTGTGTAAGTGTGTGTGTGTGTGTGTGTGTGTGTGTGTGTGTGTGTGTGTGTGTGTATGTAAGTGTGTATGTAAGTGTGTATGTAAGTGTGTGTGTAAGTGTGTGTGTGTGTGTGTAAGTGTGTGTGTAAGTGTGTGTGTGTGTGTGTGTAGGTGTGTGTGTGTAGGTGTGTGTGTGTGTGTGTGTGTGTGTGTGTGTGTGTGTGTGTGTGTGTGTGTGTGTGTGTGTGTGTGTGTGTGTGTGTGTGTGTGTGTGTGTGTGTGTGTGTGTGTGTGTGTGTGTGTGTACTATACACTATTTATTTGCCTAGCTATATACACAAAGGGATCTGCCTATATATACACTAAAGGGGGCATCTGCCTACATACACTAAAAGGGGGGGGGGGGATCTGCTTACATACACTAAAAGGGGTTTCTGCCTGTATACACTAAAGGGGGGTGGGGGGGTTTGCACTATAATGGAGGGTGGAGCCGCAGGGAGGGCAGCCTGACCTCTCCCTCCCTTCCTCTCCCCTGGCCGCCCTCTCTGCTCCCCCCTCGGACTGCAGAGTGAGCTCGCAGGGAAGCGCTGTAACTAGCTACTCACCTCCGTCCCAGGTTCCAATCGCATCTCACTACCGCTGGACTAAAGGTGATCTTGCACATAGGCGTGCGCATGGATGGGGGGGAGGGGGGGGCACCAAAATCTGGTTACGCTTAGGGTGCTGTGAAACCTAAGGCCGGCCCTGAGTACCTCGGTCAATCTCCTCAAGGCAGTGGTTTGGGGTTGTCTTTGTTTTCAAAAGCATTTTTTGAATGTAATTTTAACTGCCAAAATAGTAAGATACCAACCAATTGCACACTAATTTGTCAGTTAGGGCCTGAGACCACTGATGCAGTTGTGTCCACTTTTAAGTTACACATGCTGAAAAGTGGACAGAAGCGCAAACAACTGCGTTACTGGGCTCAGGCTCTTTAGACTTAGCAACTGCCATTCAGGAAATGCTTAACCCCCTTGCCGGTCCAATTCCGACGGCAAGGGGCGGGGGGGGCAGCACTTTTAAATTTTTTTTTTTTAAATCATGTAGCGAGCCCAGGGCTCGCTACATGATAGCCGCTGACAAGCGGCATCCCCCTACCTACTTCGATTGCCGCCGGCGATCTTTGCAAGCAGGAAATCCCGTTCAGAATGGGATTTCCTGCTTGGCTTCCCCCATTGCCATGGCGACGGGGCGGGATGACGTCACCGACGTCGGGGACGTCAGAGGGAATCCCGATCCACACCTCAGCGCTGCCTGGCACTGATTGGCCAGGCTGCACAAGGGGTCTGGAAGGGGGGGGGGGGAGGGGGCGGCGCGGCGGGTAGCGGCGGATCAGCGGCGATCGGATGTTACAATCAGCTAGCAAAGTTCTAGCTGCATGTAACAAATGAAAAATTATGCAAATCGGCCCAGCGGGGCCTGAGAAATCCTCCTGCGCAGGTTACCCCGAGCGGAGTCCCCTGGTCCACCGTTGTCTTCTTCTCCGCCTGGTCCCGGCATCTTCTTCGCATCGGCTCCCAGCTGGCATCTTCTCCCATCGGCATCCGCGTATAACTTTGTCACTCCAGTGACAGCGGAAGTTCAAATAGAGCGCCCTCTATTTGTACTTCCGCTGTCACTGCAGTGACACAGGAAGTTATACACTGATGCCGTGATGCGGAAGGTGATGGGAGAAGATGTCAGCCGGGAGGTGACAGCGGGGACTCGCGCCGGCGGAGCAGGTAATATATCTCCGCTGTATTGCGTTGGTCGTCGGGCATTCAAACTCCGCTATTGACGCACTCCCGACCCGAGAAAAATCTTCCGCACGGATGGATCGACGGGAACGATGGATTTTGGACGGAAATCCATTGTTCTGTCAGCGGTGTGCGTGGCGATTTCACGGCCGTTTCGATCACTGTGATCGAAACGGCCGTATTTCGGCGGCAAAATCGTTAGGTGTATGGGCCCCTTAAGTCAGGCGTGTTCACGGGCCTTTAGAAGATAATTGATAAGATTGCTTAGCCAAAATTATCAGATTGTGTTGATGACACAATGACAATGCATAATAGCTTCTGCTGTACCCAGGGGTGTACTTTGCTTTCTTAAAGCAGAAGGTATTTGCAATAATTCAGCTTGAAGTGAGCAACTGTGGTTTCCCATGATGCATAATTCTTGTATTAGCAAAAGATCTCTTTACGTCCCTGAAGTCAGGCTCACATCCAGAAACACTGGTGTATAGCAACCCTATCGCTTATACATTTTAGAGCCACATCACACCAACATGCAGACAGCCTGTTTCAGACTTTCTGGTCCACATCAATGCAGGGCAGGGATTGATAAGGGTCTATGGAATAGGACTTGGTTCTAGTACAACAGAATATCCAGGTAGCACAGGGTGACTCCGAATCACTAGGAAATTATAGGGGGCTAAAAAAAGATCAAAAAGCCCTTCCACAAAAAAGCAACACTTTGCCTTCTTAAAACTGAAGGTATTTGCAATAACTGAGCTTTAAGCCACTTACCTGTTCACAGTGCTCAGTTGTGTTTCAGAATAATTCTTCACTTCAACTCACTGCCTATACAATTCTATGGGCCTGGTCACACTACTGCATTGTAACTAATTGGGCTTGATTCACTAAAGCGTGATAACTCGGTTTTCACGTGTTAAGGCTTTGCACATGCAAACTCGAGTGTATAGGCTTTGCACGTGCAAACTCGAGTGTATAGGCTTTGCACGTGCTAACTCGAGTGTAAAGGCTTTGAAGGTGCTAACTCGAGTGTATAGGCTTTGCACGTGCTAACTCGAGTGTATAGGCTTTGCACGTGGTAACTTGAGTGTAAAGGCTTTGCACATGCTAACTCGAGTGTACATGCTTTGCATGTGCTAACTCGAGTGTTAAGGCTTTGCATGTGCAAACTCGAGTGTAAAGGCTTTGCATGTACTAACTCAAGTGTAAAGGCTTTGCATGTGCTAACTCGAGTGTATAGGCTTTGCACGTGCTAACTCGAGTGTAAAGGCTTTGCATGTACTAACTCGAGTGTAAAGGCTTTGCATGTGCTAACTCGAGTGTAAAGGCTTTGCATGTGCTAACTTGAGTGTAAAGGCTTTGCACGTGCTAACTTGAGTGTAAAGGCTTTGCATGTGCTAACTCGAGTGTTAAGGCTTTGCACGTGCAAACATGGGTGCTAAGTAGTTTGCACGTGCTAAGCGGCTTTTCACTGCCAAGCTAACACTTAGCACCTTTTAGTGAATCAAGCCCAGTGTGTTATTCTAACTCCCTGCAGGCTTTGCATTAAAGGATACCCAAAGTGACATGTGACATGATGACATAGATATGGGTATGTACAGTGCCTAGCACACAAATAACTATGCTGTGTTCTTTTTTTTTTTCTTTCTCTGCCTGAAAGAGTTAAATATCAGGTATGTAAGTGGCTGACTCAGTCCTGACTCAGACAGGAAGTGACTACAGTGTGACCCTCACTGATAAGAAATTCCAACTATAAAACACTTTCCTAGCAGAAAATGGCTTATAAAAGCAAGAACGAGATAAAAAGGGGAATTTCCTATCAGTGAGGGTCACACTGTAGTCACTTCCTGTCTGAGTCCCTACTGAGTCAGCCACTTACATACCTGATAATAAACGCTTTCAGGCAGAGAAAGAAAAAAAAAGGAACACTGCATAGTTATTTGTGTGCTTGGCACTGTACATACACATGTCTATCTCATTATGTCACATCGGGTATCCTTTAAAGTCCATGCCCAGTCTCCAACGCAGTTGACACTCATAATGCATGCATCATGTAACTGACCACTGTGAACCTAGCCTCAAGTTTGACTGGATTTACAGCATGGTTGTTACATGCAATTCACACACTACTGTTGCATGAAAGATCATCAGGATGCCAGGCATCTGGTATTGTTTAACAGTAAATAAATATAGAAGCCTCCATATCCCCCCTACTTCAGGTGTCCTTTACAGCGGACCCGAACTGTGTAAGGTACTTGGTATTTATGTAACGCCTATCAATGTTTGCTTTGTTATATACCTATAATTTAGACATGCCCTTCCTTTTTGTATTCTGTACACCATGACATTTCTTGCATTGACCAATAAAACCTTTTCTTTGTTTAAAAAAAAAAGGGGACCCAAACTCAGAACTTCCTCTCTGTTCTAAAAGATAAGCAACAGCATAATAATCTTTATAGAAAAAAATATTCTTTGATACAACTTACAGAAATCCTTCAATAAATCTGCAGTATGTCTACTTCCTGCTTTCATGGAAGCAAACAAAAGGTTAACATTCAGTTTTTACATATTATCTAGGTCTGCTGAGGGATGCCGAGTTTCTGTGCGGACACAGCTGAGAGCTCAAATTACACTTGTGGTTACTTACAGATGAGGGGAATCAAGCTCTTCTCTATAAACCCACACAGGGTGCATTCAATTCAGTTTTCCCTGTGTCCTGTGCAAGAGGTCACTTTAAGTAGAAGACAATCTGATAATTTGTCCTGCAAATGGCAAAGTCATCAGTTAGCGTCAGTGAAACATGTCCAGTGACATAATATCAATCTGTTTATGTTTACTGCTGTTAAGCAAGTGCTTTTGTGAATAAAGCAATACCTAAGAATCCCCCATGAGGAGGCGGACTAGTCCAAAACCTGTTAGATTTTGCAACATAAGAGAATGGAAATTTATAGTGCATTTTACTGTAGAAAAAAATCTATATATGTATGCATTTTAAATGCTAACATTTTTTTATGATAGTTGTCCTTTAAATGCAGTCATTTATGCAAAGCACATTAACCCTTTAGGCTTCTTGCACACCAAGACGTTGTATTAGGTGGCACGTTAAGGTCGCATAACGTGCACCTAACACAACGTATGGTGCTGCAAGAGCCGACGGTAGAGTGAGCCGCGTTAGGCGGCTCGAGTCCTATAATGTCTCCCATAGTGGCGCTGATTGGCCAGCGGGACCACGTGATGCGGAGCGAGACACTCCGCATCACGTGGTCCCGCCGGCCAATCAGCGCCCGCCAGTGCAGTGAATAATAAGTAGCCATGTGCGCGGCTACTGTAGCTGGCTCTCCCCGCCTCCTCTCCGCCCCCCACTGCGCATGTGCAAACAGTCTAACGCGGCTATAGCCGCTCCAACGCCGTAGCATGCTGCACTTTGCACAGAACATGCAGCGTTACATGTAACGCAACGTGGGCTGTGTGAACAGCCCACTTGTGTTACATTGCTGTGCGTTGGGGGAGCGTTACAGGCGCACTAACGTGCGCCTGTAACGTCTTGGTGTGTAAGCAGCCTTAAACTGTATTGTTAAACCAGAGATGATAATATGCAATTCAGAAGCATACGATCAGTGAAAGGTAAACCTTCCCCTTTGTTAATTGCTGGATGTGCCAGTCTACAAGCTTAGGCCTGGTCAGAATATATAGCAGCTCTCAGTGTCATGCAAGATGCTATTAGGTAATGTACCCTGGCATCTGAGGCCACATGTCAGCATGGCCCAGCTGGCACGGACAAACAACAACGGATTGGAGTGAAGTCTGTAATCTTTCATATCCGGGCGTTCGCCAAGTCCCCTGTTTGTGAGGCTGCAGATGGAAAGCAAGCAGACATTCTTGATAATGTAGCACATATTCTTGCATTAAAGAACAACATCCATCATCTCATGGAAATCGAATTAAAAATTTGGTCCCTCTCGAAAGATTCCGAGCCAAATGGCTGCTGGAAATATGGCCCTTGGACCGTCACAATGTCCTTAATGGCTGTTTCGCTGAGGAAGCCAAAATGTAGTAATCACCTGTTTGGGATTTCAATTTAGACAGTGCATTAAAAGCTAGAACATGTGTAATCTTAAAGCTAGGTATTTGTCATTCATTTAATGCAAGCTGTCGCCACAATGTGTTGTGCGGGGAGGAGCAGGCCTCAGTGATAATCCAAACGCAAAATGTCCTGAGCAAGCTTTTCTGAAGGGAATCTGACTTATTAACACCACCAGCGGAGCCAGCGACATGGAAAATCCAGAAATAAAGACAAAACCTCAACAAGGTTTAAATCATTGACTGCAGTCTGAAACACCTTAAAGCACACATGTCAAACTTCTGCCCTCGGGCCAAATCTGGCCTTCAGAGCCATTCAATTTGGCCCTTAAGTGGTTTCCCCATTTTGCATTATGTTTGGCCCACTCTAGACAACCAGGGAAGCTATATTGGAGGTTAAGTCCTAGAACACCAGGGAAACCATATGGGGAGGTAGGGGGAAAGCACAAAACACTGGGGAACTGTATATGGGAGGAAGGAGGGCCACTAAACACCAGGAAACTGTATAGGGGAGGAAGGAGGCATTAAACACCAGGGAACTGTATAAGGTTTGGAGGGGGGCCATTAGACACCAGGGATCTTTATAAGGTGGCCAGTAGACTTTGAAGTTGGCCCGCAACTTGGTCCCAGTGTTCAGTTTCGTCCCACTTAGTATTTTAGTTTGACACCTTGGCCTTAAAGTAGAGTGACCAGACGTCCCGGATTGCCCGGGACACGTCCCGGATTCGGGGTCCGCTGTCCCAGGCTTAATGAGGTCCCGGGAAACGTCCCGCTTTCAGCAGCGGGACGTCCCGGCCTCGGGACTCTGGCCACTCTCTCCTCAATGAACTGGCAGCGGCGTCTATAGACGCCATGCCAGTTCATTGCCCGCAGCCCCGCTCCAGCCTCCTCTTCCGGTGTCTGTTTCCGACACCGGCAGGCGAGCAGGGCTACGGCAAGATGGCTGCCGAAGCCCTGTACTGGAGACCTATTTGTGTCACTAGTACAGGGCTTCGGGCGCCATCTTGCCATAGCCCTGTCAGCGCGGGAGAGAAGAGCAGGAGGAGGAAGACGGTCCCGGGACGGAGCAGCGCGCCAGAGGCCGGACACTTCTGCCAGGTGAGTAAATGCTTTCTTTTCCAGGTGAAATGTTTGCCCGCATTGTTTCTTTTCCAGGTGAAATGTTTGCCCGCATTGTTTCTTTTCCAGGTGAAATGTTTGCCCGCATTGTTTCTTTTCCAGGTGAAATGTTTGCCCGCATTGTTTCTTTTCCAGGTGAAATGTTTGCCCGCATTGTTTCTTTTCCAGGTGAAATGTTTGCCCGCATTGTTTCTTTTCCAGGTGAAATGTTTGCCCGCATTGTTTCTTTTCCAGGTGAAATGTTTGCCCGCATTGTTTCTTTTCTGGCGAAATGTTTGCCGCAGTGCGTTTCTTTTCTGGCGAAATGTTTGCCGCATTGCGTTTCTTTTCTGGTGAAATGTTTGGCCGCAGTGCGTTTCTTTTCTGGCGAAATGTTTGCCCGCAGTGCGTTTCTTTTCTGGCGAAATGTTTGCCCGCAGTGCGTTTCTTTTCTGGCGAAATGTTTGCCCGCATTGCGTTTCTTTTCTGGCGAAATGTTTGCCCGCAGTGCGTTTCTTTTCTGGCGAAATGTTTGCCCGCATTGCGTTTCTTTTCTGGTGAAATGTTTGGCCGCAGTGCGTTTCTTTTCTGGTGAAATGTTTGCCCGCAGTGCGTTTCTTTTCTGGTGAAATGTTTGGCCGCAGTGCGTTTCTTTTCTGGTGAAATGTTTGCCCGCAGTGCGTTTCTTTTCTGGTGAAATGTTTGGCCGCAGTGCGTTTCTTTTCTGGTGAAATGTTTGCCCGCAGTGCGTTTATTTTGTACTGACATGTTGCCCGCATTGCGTTTATTTTGTACTGACATGTTTGCCCGCATTGCATTTATTTTATACTGACATGTTGCCTATTGCGTTTATTTTCTGGTGTCCGGGGTAACTGTTACTGCATTTATTATTTAATGGTCATAGATGGCTATGTTTGCTGCTTTGTGGTTACGGTATACTATTAGCATCACACAGTTTCTGCACACCCATGATACAAAGTCTCGTTTGTCCACATCATGGCGTAAACACTGCTTTCTTATGCCTCGCTGTTACATCATTACGTTAGCTCCGCCCATACAATGTCATGGCCACGCCCATTTTTTCGGCGCGGCGCGGCGCAGCCCCCCTCCCCCAGTCTTCGCCGCTGCGTGCTCCTCACTCCTTCCCACTTTTCGCCGCGGCGCGCTATGCGCGCCCCCCCCCCCGTCCCAGGTTGGACCCACAAAAATATGGTCACTCTACTTAAAGGATACCTGAGACATATAATCTATCAGCTTTTATACTTATTTGGGGCTTCCTCCAGCCCCATGCAGGCCGTGGGCTCCATTGCCGTCCTCTCAGGCTACTTCGTTCCTCCACTGTCTTCCCCGGTATATTTCCCAGTCGTGCCAGATGGCGGAGGAACAGAGTGGCCTGGGAGGGAGGCAATGGAGCCCACAGCCTGCATGGGGCTGGAGGAAGTCCCAGGTAAGTATAAAAGCTGATAAATAAAATGTCTCAGGTATACTTTAAGGAAACTCTACTTTTGTTATTAACCATTTTTTTTATATGCAGCCAAGAATCTCCAAAACTGACTGAAAGTCAGTGCGGTGTCCTCTCTCCTTCAAAGCGGGGTGACGCCCGCGGAGCTAGCGGGACTGTCCTGAGGGGTACCGACTTTTCCTCCTGCTGTCTGCATCATACCAGCTTCACTTGGGCATAAGTATCTTCCTTGTTGCACTTTACCTTTCTTCCTATGCACTTTACCTCATAGGCTGCTCCTATATAGCTGTTGTTTTGCAGCCATTTGCACAGTATTTTTGTATTCACCTTATATATGTATTGTATATATATTTTTTGCTATTTGCACAGTATTTTTGCACTTATATTACTGAACCCGGGTTCAAGCACTGTTGGGCTTTATCAGAAGCCCACTTTGCTGGTATTAACATTTGTCTATCACAGATCTTTATGCATTATGATGCTATAACTCATACATTTATATGATATAATCTTTTCAGCAGGACATTGATTTGGTCGCAGTTTTTAATTGGTTTTATTCATTGTTGATTCTCATTGTGTCAATAATTATTGCATGTTAGTATATTGGAATAAACTTTTTTGTATTTTTCTCAGTGGTGCTGTACATGTGGGCTTTCTTTTCTTCCCTTTTATATTATACATTTGAGCCCTAGCACGCTTGGTGACGTATTTACTTTGCGAGTGTTGCGGACAAAAAATTGCATTTTGAAAGTGCAAATTGGTTTATGTAGACAAGTACTGGATTACCCTCGAGGCAACCAAGGTACTTGCCTGTGGTGGGCCCCCTGAACTGCTGAGTTGTAGTTAAGTGCCTCACCTCTCCAGGATACAACATCTTCCTCACCTTAGCCGCTTAGTATCTAAATGGCTCCAGTGGCATCTCTTATCATGTGACCCACCAGTATGCATTGGTGGGCTACACGTTGAGAGATGTTCCTGGAATCACAAGCACAGTGCTAAGGTGAGGAAGATATGCCACCAAGTCCTGGAGAGGGGAGGCACTTCTCTGTTCAGGTCCCAACTCTGCATTGAGGGAGGGAGGGGGACAACTGTTTTCACCTATACAGGCTGCTTGTGCTGGCTTTAATTTTATAAGTATACCTTCTAGCTACCTATACTGTGGGACATTCTCTAGCTATCTACAGTAGAGAGTGACACATCTGGCTACCTATACTGGGGGGCTGCTCCTGGCTACCTATCATAGAGAGCACCTTTGTCTACCTAATACTTGGAGGCTACCACAGGCTAACTAATATCGGTGTGTATCTCAATTTATTGGTGGGCACAGATCTGTCTACCTAATATAGCTAATTGGTGGACTGCCTAATACTATTAATTGGGAGGAGGTATCCACCTTCACTGGTCACATGAGTGTCAGAACTGGACCATGGAGCAATGGAAGACAGTAGCCTGTTCTTATGAGTCATGTTTTCTTGTGGATCATTTGAATGGTCAAGTGTGTGAGCATTGTTGATTTGTGGGATCTGGAAAAACCAATCTGATCCATGGAGTCTTCATCTAAAAACTTACAAGACTTGCATGATCTTTTTGCTACCATCTTGGAGCCAGATATCATAGGACACCTTCAGGTCTTGTAAAGACCATGTCTGGATGGGCCTGAGTGGCTTTGCTGGGGCAAGAAGGAATGACATTGAAGTGTGCACATTGAAAGCATTAATAATCTACTATCTCATGTTTCCGTCCTACCCTGATGAACCATGCTGTGTTTATAGTCCAGGCACTAAGTTGGGGTTATCAGCCAGAACTGTAATGGGATCAGAAATAGATTTGACATTTCTAAAAAAAACAGTAAGCTTGGCCTAATTAGAAGGTGGAAGCAATTTATAGCCAGACCTGCCATTGCAAAAATATTCCAAGACAGTGCCTGGGTGGTTTCTATGCATTATAATTCTAATTTGGACCAAAAATTGTCTGTTGCCCTGAGTCTTCCTCGAAGATACTCGTAAGGATGGAGGTGCCCAAGTGTAAAAATATATATAAACTTCTAACCGTTAAAATAAAAATGAGAGGTAATCATCTCTTACCTGATGACAAAAACACAGGGGTGTAGCAATAGGGGGTGCAGAGGTAGCAACCGCATCGGTGCCCTTGGGTCAGAGGGGTCCCGAAGGGCCCTCCCTCAACTTCAGTATTAGCTCTCTATTGGTCCTGTGCAAATATTAATCACTTCTATAGATACTATAAATAGTGGTAATTATTAAACTGCTCCCCATCCCCTTCTTGCACCTGACACTGTAGTTGCCATTGGCAGGTTTTGGTGCGCCGTATCAATTGTTGTTATGTATAGAGTGCTTGGGGGGCCCCATTGTAAAACTTGCATCAGGGGCCCACAGCTCGTTAGCTACGCCACTGCAAAAATACCAGTAGTACTGGAAAAGTATTTATTAAAAACACAAATTAGTGCGTTTCATGGGTACTAGCCCGCTTCCTCAGGTTTACTCCCCTATAACCTCATCTAAGAATATTCCCCAGGTGTGTTACCCAGTAGCATCTGTATACATCTGGTACTCCATGGCTCCCTCTTGACTTCTTTCCTAGAATCAGGATTCTTTGAGAAATTCTTGCTCATCAGGATTTTTTGAGAAATTGTTGCTTTCATATGTATGTATATACCATTGAGTATACAGGACAAAGACGCTCATTTTTTTTTAAACATTTATTTATTTATAAACATACATTTACTATAAAAGCTGTTGCATTAAGAATGTTCCCCCCCCCCCCCCCAACTCATTTCCAATGGACTAGAGTTAACCGAGTAGGACATTGGAAACCCCACAGGACATTGTTCCTCTGTTAAGGCAATATACACCAAACCAGAATAATCGCACAATGAACAAAGAGTAATACAGGACGCGTATCATCATCTCTGCAACTGTAAAAGGAGGAAAACAGCAGCTAAAAGCAACACTAAGCATCTTCTAACAGTGTAAAGCAGGACTCTCCTATTGCTTCAACCAACCAGCCCGTTGGTAATTAAAAAAATAAATTAAAGAAAACCACACCACCTAAAATAAAAATAGCACTGCGAAAAATTAGTACTCCTCATTAGCTGAGATACGGAAATTGAAATGTTTTTCACGGTCATGGGTTTATCAAAGATTGCACAACAACAAACATTGTTAGCAAAATATACAACAGAACCCCTCATATGAGCCCCCTATAAGATTGGCAGTATATGCTTTCATGTAGTGCTGGGGACACTAGTAATGAGACAAGGAAATCCACCTTAAAGGGGAACTGAAGTAAGAGGTATACGGAGGCTGCCATATTTATTTCCTTTTAATCAATACCAGCTGCCTGGCAGCCCTGCTGGTCTATTTCTCTGCAGTAGTATCTGAATAACACCAGAAACAAGCATGCAGCTAGTCTTGTCAGATCTGACTTTAAAGTCTAAAACACCTGATCTGCTGCATGCTTGTTTAGGGGCTATGGCTAATAGTATTAGAGGCAGAGGATCAGCAGGGCTGCCAGGCAACTGGTATTGATTGAAAGGAAATAAATATGGCAGCCTCCGTATACCTCTTACTTCCGTTCCCCTTTAAAGTGGAACGACCAACTGTACACAAAGGAGGCAGACATTTTTCTTAAACTAGAGGACAACGATATCAAAATGGTAAGAAGTGCATTTGATTGCATGGACTCCACACTGCATGCAATTTGCACACAAGCTGGATGTTTTAGCAGCTCATTACCCATCTCTAGCTATTCGTTAAAATATATCTATAATTATGGTGTTTAGAGACAGGTACTTTTGCAAACTTGGAGGGAGTGACCCAGAGTTCCTCTATATGTTTAGTTGTAGGATTTTTTTTTTCTAATTAAGAACATATAAAATATTACAAATGAATGTTTCAGTCTCTTGCTTTAATGCTGTAATAAATATTGTAACATTAGTACCTATTCAGTAAGGCACGCTCTCTCAACCAGGTTTTTTTTTTAACACTCTGCAGGGGTTCCTTGTCATTTTCACCATTGTGGTGCTTGGGTAAGTATAATAGAGCACACAAATAGGTTTGGGTAAATATGGTATACTAGGGGGAACTGTAAAAAGAAGCATTAAATTGGGGGTCAGAATAATAATGAACACATTAGTAAAAAATTATTTGAATTTGTAATAAAGGGCACTGTAATAGGGGGTAGTGGCATAAACAGCCACATCAGTTTTTAAAGACCATGCCAGGGGTTCCTTGAGATCCAAAAAGTAATTGCAGGGTTCCTCCAGGGTAAAAAGGTTGAGAAAGGCTGCAGTAAGGAGTCCCCAGCACTGCAGGGTGGCCTGGTGAGTGTGCCCCTAGTGGCTGCAGCTCAGTCTCAAGCACTTTGGGATTGATTCACAAAAGCGTGATAACTCTGTTATCACGCCTAAAACTTTGCACGTGCAAACTAGGGTGCTAAGTAGTTTGCACCCTAGTTTTCATGTGCAAACTAGAGTGCAAACTACTTAGCACTCTAGTTTGCACGTGCAAAGCTTTTAGGTGTGATAACTGAGTTATCACCCTTTTGTGAATCAAGCCCTTTGAGTCCAACAGGAGAAAAGCGCCATACAAAATGTTAGCATTATTATTACAATGGCCAAGTCACATGATCTAATGACTGATAATTAAGCATTGTTGTTTATTGTGGACTTATGTTATCCTTACTACACAGCAATAAAAGAAAAATCCATAAGGCTCGTACACATGTCTGACAAAAGCACCTGACCAACCCAATGATATGACCGACCACACGGCCAATCGATTGCATGACTTGTATTTTCCATGCACAAATTAACTGAACAACCGACTCATTTGCAAACCGCCCATGGGAGTGAATGATGGACTGCACGATATAGCCGCATTCAAAAAAAGTACAAATCGTTCAAATGATTTGTACACATGTGGTCAACTGCACAATATAAGCCCAACAGTCGTGTGAGTTGATCCCCCTGTTTTCAGTTGCTCGTCTAGTCCTTTGTTACATGTTCACACGCCAAACTATTGTCTAACAGACCAAGTTTGGATGATAGTTGGGTGGAAAAGTTGCACTTGTGTACAAGTCTTTAGTCATACAACTGCCAATCAAGCTTGACGTCAGAGATTAAAAAACATAACATTCATTTGTGATATTTTGAAAATTCTTGAATTAAGAAAGAGGATTTTGTTTTTAAGGTTTTTATTTTCCGTTATGTTAAACCACATAAAAAATAAAGTAGGAAAAATGTGCTATATAACCGCTGCTTTATCCCTCCCACAATTTTCTAACCTGTCGGTTTTGGGTGAGTAACGAAAACTCCTGGGATGGCAAGGTACCTAGGAGATATATGTAGCTGCCTCTAGAGTATACGGATGACAGGTACACTTTATTTTCTAAACCACTCTGCTGTCTAAATGTGATTGGTGGGTGTTTTCTTGCTGAAAAGACCTGTAAACACCAAATTATCAAGGTAGCTGGAAGAGTCGCTAAAAACAAAATGGAAGAATATATCAAGACAAGTGCAGAATAAAACCGTGTGTCCAGCACAGATGATGCAATGTGTGGCTCATGTCAACCATGTTCCAACCCCTGTGTATAGGAGGTGAAGCTTTGCTGAACTGTCTGCAGTATCCCTGGGCGTATTTACAAACTGAGCAATTTCAGGGTTCGGGAACCATGTGCCAGTCTGGGGCGGTCACACAGGTAAACGCCACTCTCCACAGAACAAGCTTCTGGCAGCTTGTCTGCAGCCACTGTGCACTTCCACAAATGAGCAGGGATGATCAATGACATGCAAATCATTCCGAGCTGATGCAGGATTATGCAAATGTATGCAGCTTTGATATGTATATTTTCAATCTGCATACATTTGCATAATCCTGCATCAACTCTGAAGCATTTGCATCTCATTAACTATCCCTAGTAATGAGGCATTCTATGCATTAGGATAAGTCAGGACCATAGAGGATAATGGGAAACCCACATGGATGAACACAGAGGCTGCCATGAATGCTGTCTGGATGTGATGCTGATCCCCAGACTCAGAACAGTCCTGTGAAGGTTCTCCTGTCTTTGGATGGAAATCCACCATAGCAGCCTCCACACTGACTGCCGCATTCTACGGCTGTGTGTATGTATTAGATAACAGATGAGAGCTGTGCAGAACGGGATTCACCCATTATCTTTGGTCAGCTTAGTTGGGCTGCATGTGCTGTACTGAGGGGATCGGAGGAGGATGGAAAGGAGTTGTGGTCCACTGCAAGGGAACGCAATAGCAGTGAGCCATAAAAATCCAACACGGCCGACTATTCTCCAACATAAGTATAACAGCACCGGACGGGAGCATGCCTGTAGCCACCTCATACAGTCACCCAATCTCAACATAAATTATTCAGTTGGGCAACAGCAGGCTAATGTATATAAGAGGTTAAAGCCCATTTGCAGATTTTATTAAAAGGACATCACAACTGAGCTGTTATGTGGTTTTTTTACAAGTGTAGTTCCATTTCTGACCACTAGAGGGGAGGCTAAATCAAAGAGATAACTGTCAGAAAAGCACACTAGCTGTTCACAGGATTGTAGCACTATTCTTGCTAAATTTCCTCAATTTTTTTACTCTCGCTCTTTTTTTTTTTTTTTTTCTTTGCTGGTGACTGACTAGATTAAAGTATGTGAATCCAAGTATTCTAAACATAACTCCTTTCAATACAAGATTTAATGCAGAGTACAATATTAAAACCCCCACCAAGATAAAAACTCTGATGGAGGAAATGAAGCCACGTGATGCATTTATAATAAACTACAGACGTTCCAGTATACTAAAAACTCCTGGTTATAAAACAAAAGACAGTCATCTCATGTCAGTGTTGTGCAATGCTGGACTAAGGTATAGAGTCATTGCTGACACCATGCAAAGTGTGTAAACATTATAGTCATGAAACCATGAACCATGCAAGCACATCAGCAAATATGTAGAACATAAAAGGTACTGATTCATTCGCTGTGAATATTTATTTCCACCTCTGTTGCTCTATAGACACTATAGAGAGAAACGTATACTCAGCGCCTCCTCCCTCATCACGTTTGTTGCGTTGTAGCTTTACTGCATTTAGTGCTGCACATACGACGATGTGCAACATCTATGCATTTAAGGCACCATTTTGTATGTATAGTATTAGTGCTACACGTGTAACAGAACCATATAGGGTCAGATACATGATTAAAAAAAGGCCAGAGCTAAGGATTACTAAAATACATGCAAACAAACAAAAGTCAAAATAAAAAAATAACACTAGTGCTTAAATAAATAACTTCTAACTGAATATGAACCAGTTACTCAGAGAAACCGGAGCAGATATTATGCAGATTTATAAACGTTTTTCTCACTGCCTTAGGCCCCTCCCCACATTCGGGCGGCGGGAAACTCATGTGGCCGTTGCAACGCACCAGACTTGTGTTGTTATGCGATTGTCCCCAATGTTGTTGTGATTTCCATTCATTAAAAAAAAATAGAAATCGCAATGCGTTTGCGCATTTTTGACGGCATCCGTGTATTGTGATTCTATGGTGAATGGCAACGCTTGCATGGAAACATCAATGCACTTCTGATGCCCCTGCAGATTGCATCACTGTGGGTTGCTGAAAATACATCTTAAAATGCACAACTGCGGAAGGAGCCTTGCACTGTCTCACAAGTTCTGAACTAGTACGCTGAAAACTTCAGTCCCTGCATAATGTCTACTGCACTTTTAAAGCTGAACTCCAGATGCAAAATATGTTTTGCTTCAATTCTTGCCATTAGCTGTATCATAAATAGAATAAGCTTTCCGGACTGCTGTAGCTACAGTTACTAGAGTACAGCATGTACAACCAAAACTCTTTGTCCGTGTTGTTCCTGTCAGGAGACCACTCTTCTTACAGGCCTGTCAAGAGCCTCAAACCTGGTCTCCGAACTGCATTATACACTCATGAAGCTGAGGCGATTTTTGATGATGTCACCACATAAGCTCTCCTGACGGAAAGGCACTTTGTGTGCAGATGTGCTGCATCACGAGAGGCTCCCTTTGTCCTCATTTTTAACATGATGAAAGATCTAATACTGTGTCTTAATAGGAGCTGGTGTTTAATTTGTGATTCTGGAGTTCAGTTTTAAGGGCAACAGGTACTCTTTAAAAAAAAAACAACTAAAATGTAGCAAAAATATTATTGCTTATACAACAGCAACATTTATATTTTTAACTTTTAGAAACAGACTTGATAAAACCAAGATACACACTAAGGTGTCACCTTTGGGATAGTATACACTAAGTGATAGGACTACCTAAGTTAATGTGTCCCACCTTCACACCTTTGGGTACCATAAGCTAAGACACTGAGCCAAGGGACTAAGAACTTCTGTCCTGTCTTCTCCGTAGCTAGAGAAACTAACTGTATAAATCAGCACTGGCTCAGTTTTATCAGAGACATTCACTTTTACAAGATAGATCTATTTGTCTGGATACTGCAGACAACCTGGATCCAGCAACAATGCCACCTTTATGGGAAGAGGTACAAAGATGTGTTGTCAGCTGGCCTAAACCTCCTACAGTTCCTCTGATAAATTGACAACACCAAAAATCTATATTTCGGGGTACCTCAGGTTTTTCGTTTTAAATGTACATCTATATGTATGAATAGCTTCAGTAAAAAACAAAAACAAAATATTTGTAGGCTGAATTAGATCGCATCTGTCACACCAGCACCGTTCCACACTGCTATCAGTGCACTTGATTATTAAGAGACCTGGTCTTCGCTTACAGACATTCTTCAAGTGTTGTGCAAAGCCAGGGATACTTCACTGGGTCAATCATGAAGACTTGAGGGGCAAGCACACCTTCCTTGTATCAGAGGTAAAAAGCCTGTTATAATCGTCAAAGGACGAAAATCCTGATTTAATGGGCTACTAACAAAAAAAGTTAAATGGCGCCATCTTGCGTCAAAAAGGATAACTGCACCAGCGAATTCTTCAACGGCACCCCAACCAGTTTGTGCAGGAACACCAACATCATCTATCTTGTACCACTAAATACCGTAACATATTATGAATGGGCATTCTCTGTGCTCGTTTGATTAAGCCAATTATCCCTAAAGGATAGCTCAATTCTTTCTGACATAATCTGACGTAATCTTTGATACCCATGTTTAGAATATGTGACATTACTTGGATAGCAGCCCATGAAAAGTGAATGTGCAAATCACTGGCCAGAAATAATCAGGACCTCACGCAAAGATACGGCCAGCGATGACACCACAGACATATGCTGCTTGTGAGGCGTATAAAGCGTTGCTGGTTACACTTGCTGTAGCTTGTGTGGAGAATGAAGCCCTATCATTAGACCACATACAATCAAATTGCACCTTTAATTTTTAGGTTGAATGAAAAGAGGCACATCAGTACATGTAGCACAGGACACGCTGTGGGGACACATCACTTTCTATCTTGCCGCGGTAGGTGGGCTGGCTGTACTCTTCTTGGCAAATAAACAATACTCTTCTGTGAGGCTTCACAGGTTTCATCTACCGGATTCTCTCTGCACATGGATTTCTGCACATATGAAGCAAGTCATGTAGTATGCTAGTAGTAAGCACCACACACAGTGTTCTCTGCATCAGGATCTCTGCAGGTAAAAGTGATTGTCTGGAGTCCGCCTGCACAGGAAGGCGGAGACTTCCTCAATACGCTTCACGCCAGCTGATGAAGTCACAATGGTGTCGGGTGTCCGGCCGCTAGAGGGTAAGATACAGGAAACATGGGATTCAGAGAAGCTTGGACGTAAACATATTCCTCAATCATTTTTAGTACTTTAATGCTGGGAACACCCAATTCAACTTCCTGTCAAATTGATGAGTAATCTGAGGGGAAGTTGTTCATGTCCAAACTCCTACTGATCAATAAAGGGATTGATTTTTGGATAATAACTTTGCAAAATCGCCCTCTTATTGATCAGAAACAAATCGCTTGATTCCCATCAATCGGACCGGAAGTTGCATCATGTGTTCCCAGCATTATATGTGGGTTCTGTTTGTCAATGTGCTATCTACGTGTGGCGTGGCACCTGATACACAGACCTATGTACAGGGCCATTTCTGGCAAGATTGGTACCCTGAGCCAGAAAGACTCTTTATCAAATAGTGGCATATTGGTTTCCATAAAAAAAGAAAAGTCTAAAATTAGATTATGAAATATTTGTAGATAAAAGTAACAAGGTGAAGTGCATAATTTTGCATTATAATAATAATGATAAGAACACTCACTCCTGGATCTCACATAACAATCATTGCAGTTTAATAGGCCATTGCGGATCCTGACGTCTGTTCCTGTCGTTGCATCACCAAGTTGTCCCTTACAAATCCCGCACTACAGAGAAATAAAGAGCATGAAAAGGATGAAGCACACTTAATAAACATCAACCAAAGAAAGTATAGCCAGATCAGCGGACTTCTTACTTCCTACTGAAATTGGTTGGAAAATAACTGGTACCATAATATGAGGGTCTTGAGGTGGCAACTAACGATACAATTTGTTCACAAATGATTATTCATATAAATGAATGGAAATGGTCGTTTGTGATCACTAAGGGACAAAAATTAAAAAAAAAATTAGGAGATTTTTGTCCATTAGTGGTCCCAAAGGATCAATTCTGACCATTTATACAAATAATCATTCTTAAACGATCTTTTGCCAAATTGTATTGTTAGTGGCTACTTTTAAAGAGATACTTAGGGGACCAGTGATGCCCAGGGAACCCAGATTATACTTCAGCCTGTTCCACATGTTCCCCCTGACGTTGCTATGCCAGTGCCATCTTTGATGAAACATCTTTATCGCTTGACCAAACCAACCTTTGGGGATCTCATGCACCCAGCCCATTTCAGATCCAGGTAGGGCATCATTGTATAGAAATAAGTGATCATGTAGGGGCTTCTTAATGGCATCAAAAGAGAACAGTCACTTTAGTCACTTGGTGCATGGTCTGGGAACAAGAAGGGTGTGGCAATGCAGTGCATGCCTATGGACTAGAAGGTCCTCTAGTATTAAAGGCTGAGACTGCAAAAATCCCCCCCCCCCTTCAGTGTTCAGTCACCCCCCCCCTCCCCCTTTCCATTTCAAACTCTCTAGCAATAGGAACGGCTAACATGACTAACCCATCTACCCCACCTTAGCAAAAAATAGCAATAGTGGTCAGTATAAATTCCTTCCCACCCATACTCTTTCTATGACTACCCAACCGTGTCCCCAATTAGCCCCCAGCTCCATTTTCCCACCACCCAATCTGTAGAGAAGCAGCAAGTCAGTAAGCCACCCGCTGTACTGTTACTTCCATGTTGGGTTCTGGAGCTGCAAACTTAACAACAGTGAATAAGTCCTCATGTGTAAATTGTTTCTCTACAGCCCTTGTAGCAAGTAATGTTATGAAAATGGTCATAAAACAAGTGTGGCCATCATGATCTCCACAACAAGTGTAGCCACACAAACACCCAATCTGACGTACAGTTCCCTGTATCCGAGGAAGGGATGGTCAGTAGTTGGAGCTCATCACAGTCTCCCCCCCCCCCCCCCCCCCCCTGTGATCGCGGGGGCTACTCCCCTCTATGTACAACCCTGAAAACAGCTCTAGTGGGCCCCAGGCTCATTAAAGACGGCACCGGATGGCTATAAAAGATTGCTTTTATTGCTATAATATTTTTCTGCTACTAAATTCGGAAAAAAAAATGTGAAGATGCAAAGTACCTTAAAGCACTGTATATGGAAATACAGACTCAGTGTTTCAATGATCATGGCTGCCCCTTTGCCAAGCGGTTGTCCACATGTAGAACACAGTTTCTTCCCACTTATAGATCTGAAAAACAGCAAGTCATGAGCAGCCCAGGAACACACAAGTACCACTGACAACACAGCAACACATCCCAGAATGGGTTATTGACCTTTTGTACCTGTTGGGTGACTGGCATTGCAGTGAAGAGGTTGGCGAGGGATAGCGGATATCCTTGGGGGTTTCTGGAGAATCCAGTCTGTTTTACACATAGAACATTTCAATGAAGCATGAAAGAATAAGAAAGCTGTTTATGCTACAAAGTGTCATCACAAGGAATGTATATTAGTCACTCCATGTATGCTGTACAACAGTAAAAGAGCTCTGCTCTGGGAAGGAGATCTCATGGATTGTTTATTTCTGTTTGAACATGATAATCTGTTGATTTCTATAGTTGATTACTCTAACCTTGCAGCACTGGGTCCCCAGCGCAAATCTGGATCAGGAGAATATCTGCAAGGAGTTTGTATATTCACCCCATGTTTGTGTGGGTTTGTGTGGGTTTCCTCCAGGTACTCTGGTTTTCCGACACATAAAAAACACACACACATATATATATATATTTATTTGCTGGCAGCCACAGTGGCATTATTAGGCTGGGTATTAAAAACCCCAGCCCCGGTAATCTGTAACCTGGATAAGTGATAGCATATTATCTGCCCTCCCACCGCGCACTGTCTTGTATTTCAAGAGAGATCTCCTAATTCATAAGCAACCTAAAGAGGAACTGTAGTGAAAATAATGAATAAAAAAGCTTTTTTTTTTTTTTTTTTTTTACAAAATTAATTTATAGATTATTTGGTCATTGTTTGCCCTCAGTAAAATCTTTCCTCTCCCTGATTTACATTCTGAAATTACACTGGTGGTGACATCTTTAGTTCTGCTAGGTGATTCATTTACTGAGAGTTCTATGCACAGCCACAGAGGAAGATATTGCTTGCTTGGCAGTTGGAAAAATAGATTATTTCCCACAATGCAATGAGGTTCACAGACCGCAAACTGTCAGGACCATGGTCATGACATCACACTGTGCGAGGGGTTTTACAATATCAGCCATTCAAATGTCCCTGATGATCTATTTGAGAAAAGGTAAAGATTTTTAGTCGGGAAGGGGTGGTATCAGCTACTGACTGGGATGAAGTTTAAACCTGGGTTAAAGTTCCTCTTTAAAGGAAAAAAATAAAAAAAAAATCACCACATCCTTCTAGCCTTGATTTGCCCTTACTATACTACATCCCTTGCACTGTATTGAAAACTCCTTCACATCTGTGATTTCCAGATCTTACTGATGCAGACAGTAATGTGGTGTCCCAAAGACAGCCTGTTCCTGTGAGTATAAGAAGGAGCCTCATCGAGGGAGAGGTTCATCTGCTGGTAGGAAAAGCAGAGGCACAAGACATAAGAAACACTCACCCCTTGGAATCCACACAGAATGACCTCAGTTGGCTGTTATTATTTTCAACAAAAGTATTGTGAGAAGTGGCGTTCTCGGATCCGTGGGTTTGTGGCATCCCACCTGATGGTTGTAAAGAGTATTCATTGAACATGTGGATCATTTATTCATTTAACAGGCATTACATATGGATAAGATAAGAGATCGTATAAAGCAAAATCATAAACTGGATTTCTTCATTTAGGATAACATGAATACTAAGTGGGCAATCCCCTCACAACAGGACCTCCTAGCCAAAAGACACCCCTCAGCCATGCACAGCTGCAAGGCTGAGTATAGCTTTATATCCAATCTACTAATATCTACATTATTTATACTTGAACAAAAAATTTAAAAAAAATCAACATTTATTCAAATTTAGTCATGTCACCACATTCTGCAACATCGTCGTAACTCTCCAAACCCTGAATTGTATAATGGATTTCTTGTGACTATTTTTTTTTTCATGTACAACAAACTACATCTACAGAGAGCCCGGCACCTGCTAGCCCTCATTGTATTGAGTACAATTCATTTTGGGGTGTCCCCTTTCCTTGGTGAAGGGTCTAACTGTCCTTCTGCATCCTATTGCTAATTTTTTTTTTATTCTTTTTTCACATGTATAGCATGTGGACATTAGTTACCGTACATCAATTTTTTTATGAACTGTAACAAGCCCTAATTTTTGGAGTAGGACTTAAGTTTCAAGCATCCTCAAAAATCCTGAAAAACCATGCTAGGACTTATTTCTGGCGGAGCTGTATCTTTTCCATAGTATCTTTTCCATAGTTAGACATGGATACTTAATTTTATTTCTTTACATTAGAGCAGGCTTTCTTAACCAGGGTTCCCTGGAACCCCAGGGTTCCTTGAGGACTCTGCAGGGGTTCCTTGGCATTTTACCCCATCGTGGGGGAAGTATTATAGAGCACACTATAATAGGTGGTACTGTAACAAGAAGCACTAAATTGGGGGGTCAGGAGACAGTATAATGAGTGGCAGTGTAATAGGAGATAGTGAAATTAGCAGCCTAACCTACTTAAAGACCATGCCTCCTGAAAAATAAATGTAGGGGTTCCTCGAGACCAAAAAATTGTTTGCAGGGGTTCCTTGAGATCCAAAAGTTATTTACAGGGTTCCTCCAAGGTAAAAAGGTTGAGAAAGGCTGCATTAGAGGCTTAGTTGAGTAGCCAGACTTGACTTGTGCCCCCTATACCAAGATAGCCCAAATCATAGGTCTACCCTGGCACAGCTGGCAGAGTTCATGAAACACTGAAAAGGCCCAAGTTATTTGCTTTCAGATTGGGTTCTGGAGCGTTAGAAAGTTCTTTGAGCCAATCATAATCAAGCTGTAGACCTCCAAACCTAGCAGCTGATTGCCAGGAATGATGATTACAGATAAAAAGACAGGTCCACAACAAGACTAAACTAGGCTCATAAGGGTAGAATCAGAATCTGTGCCAAGTGTAATACCATTGATTTCCAGTCAGCATCAGTGAGGACCAGAAACATTACTCAGCAATAAAAGAATGTACGATGGACTGTAAGTCATTGTACATAAATGTCACTATGGACTTCCTGCACAATTCTAGCTGGGGTCATACCGCATAGAACATAACTTACCTAGTTGTAAATGAAGGCTGGTGGATGTGCTACATGGTTGTTGGCGTTTATGGTCATTTTCTGTATCTGTCATAGGCACTCTCTCTTCTGTTCTGCTGGTCCTACAAGAGATAGAGCATGTCATGGGGGACTGTCACTATTACAAATTATAATTACTACAGATGCTGATCATTCCAGACAGCATGCAGCTTCAATAGTAAATTCCATGAACCTGCATACTATTTGATTACATTTTTGTAATCAAGCTGGAATGATTAGCATCGCATTGACCATGTCTCTAATGAAGACCAACATCTTATCCATTGCAGTACAGCTGTGCATTGCCATAGTAGTACTTCCTTAAAGGGGAACTGAAGTCAGAGTGATATGGTAGCTGCCATATTTATCTCCTTTTAAACAATACCAGTTGCCCGGCTGGCCTGCTGATCTATTTGGCTCAGTAGTGTCTGAATCACACCAGAAACAAGCATGCAGCTAATCTTGTCAGATCTGACAATAATGTCAGAAACACCTGATCTGCTGCAAGCTTGTTCAGGGGCTATGGCTAAAAGTATTAGAGACAGGATCAGCAGGATAGCCAGGCAACTGGTAATGCTTAAAAGGAAGTAAATATGACAGCCTCCATATCTCTCTCACTTCAGTTGCATTTAAAGAAAGCCTGAAGCTAAATTTAAATAAAACAAAAACAGATCCTCACCTATGGAGAGGGAAGGCTCTGGGTTCTATAGAGTCTTCCTGATTCTCTCCTGGTTCCCATTGCAGCGCCATCACCTCCATTCAAATCTCCTGCCATGGAAGGCTTCAGAAGTCTTCGGGAGCCCGAGTGCTCCTGAAGATGGGCGGCTCAGTACTGCGCATACGCAAGTACACTAACGCAAGCGCAGGATGGAGCCGCCCATCTGGGGAGCACTCAGTCTCGAGAAGACTTCTGAAGCCTCCCGTGGCGGCACAGAGCAGTCATCGACCCATCGGTCGAAGACTGCTAACAGGGTGACAGCGCTGGGACGAGGGGACCAGGAAAGGAAAGGGAAGGCTCTATAGAACCCAGAGCCAACATTCCATAGGTAAGTATCTGTTTTTCTATTTACATTTGGCTTCAGGTTTGCTTTAAGGACACCTGAAATGAGAGACATGGAGGCTGCCATATTTATTTCCTTTTAAACAATGCACATGACCTGCTGACCCTCTGCCTATAATACTTTTAGTCTTAGACCCCGAACAAGCAAGCAGATCAGATGTTTCTGACTTAAATCTGACTAGATTAGGTGTATGTTTGATTCAGGTTTGTGATTCAGACACTACTGATGCATGAAAGCTTAGGATGCCAGGCAACTGGCATTGTTTAAAAGGAAATAAATATGGCAGTCTCCATATCCCACTCACTTCAGGTGTCCCTTGATGTGTTATCCATAGTAGTACAGCTGTGCATAGCCATGGTAGTACAGTTTAATACGTTACCCATAGCAGTACCGCTGCGCATTTCTGTAGTAGCACAGCTTCATATGTAAACTCTCAACAACCTCTCCCCTCTGACACCATACCTTGTACTAGGGACATATTTTAAATGTTGTAATAACCGGGACAAATTGGCAAATAAAATGTGTGGGTTTTATACATAGTAGCACATTTTATTTTAAAATCTATAAAGGCTGAAAACTGAGAAATAATGATTACTTTCAATGTTTTTCTTATTAATCCTGTTAAAATGTATTTAGAATAAGATAATTCTTAGCAAAGTGTTCCCCCCTCCCCCCCGCCCGCCCCTAAAAAAAGCTTAATTGGTGGCGAAAAAAACAAAATATAGAAAATTTGGTTGTGATAAGTAGTGATAAAGTTATTGGCTAATGAATGGGAAGAGCGCTGAAAGGTTGTTCTGGTCCATAAGGGGAAAAACCCCTTAGTGGTGAAGTGGTTAATATGTACCGAAACTTTTGGTGTTACCATTGTCAATATTATTATTACGTACCCCATGTGTGTCTCTTAGTCTGTACAGCACCACGGAATATGTTGGCACTTTATTAATCAATAACAATAACATGTCACCTGGGGGGGGGTGTTAACGCTCTCCTCATGCTGCGACCCCTCCTGCCCCCCAAAATGGCCATAAGGGGACCCCCAGGGGTGGTGGGGGGCATACAAATTTTCGCAGGGGGGCCCAGTGATTTCTAGTTACGCCCCTGTATGTCACCCATTGCAGAACAGCTGTGTATTACCATGCTAGTATAAATGGATGAGACAGACATTAGGATTCACAACGTCATTGGTGGACATCTTGCAAGGTGAAGCTCCAAAACAGAGCTCCACAACAAAAATGAGGTAATGACATGCAGCACTACATTTCTGAGGAGGTAAAATGCCTTATGTTCTGATCCCATACATACTCTGTCCTTGTCATCTGCTCTTCTGTTCTGTGGACTGAACTCTCCAATGTCCACATCGGCACTTGCAGTTTATTATCTCCTGGCAGTCCCACATCCTTCACACAGTTCTTCACCTCCGTCCAGGTCTGCAAACAAACCAATATAATAATATAATTTAATGACAACAGCTATTGCAGATGCATCTTTAGCTCTGTCGTGACTTAGATTGCAGCCCTCATATGACACTGTGTATGTGGAGCCAACAATCTGTGCTATATTGAAGGGGTTATGAGCTGGCTTCATGCGAGTTGAGCTAGGATGGTTTATTTTTTAGGCTACGCTGGCAGCGATGTGTTTCATCAAACAATATAATCACATAGCTAATGCCATGCATTTATATTGTAATGGAGTGTTCACATCAGCATGAAGTGGGTGTAACTAGAGGGGTGCGGAACGAACCAGGTGTCACAAGCAGAGGGGGTGACACCAAGCATCAGGCTAAGAGAAAGTGTAGTAAGGCTATGTAAATATAGACCAGGCTAGTGCCTAATGAACTTCTGCCTCCTGTTCTTTTCCTTTCTGACTGCTCTATGCTGAGCTAATAGCGGCGTTTTGGGGCCACTAGAGCCACGTGGTGATCACAACAGCCTTCTATTCACCACTTAGCAAAGGTGTCCCATCCAACACCCAACCCCTTATAGCATGTGTATCCAGCATGGTGCCCCACCCTCACCCTCCACCAGCTAAGATGGCCAGAACCCCCTATAGCAAATGGGTCCAGAATAACCCCTTCCCAAGTCCATTCATGAAAAAATAGCAGTAACAGGTAACATAACTACAGAAATAAGTGTTATTGGTTGTGTTTAGCCTGGTGAGGTTGGATGTTCATGAGGTAAGAGGGTTGACACCATGAGTTTTCCCACCGGGTGACACCAACCCTAGTGACACCTCTGTCAGCGGGTTAGCAGTGAGTGCAACAGATCCATTGGGCTTGATGTGATTCATGCAGTCAGTTATTGCATAACACAGACATTAACGGTGGCAGTGAAGCATACTTTCTATGTACTGTAAGCTTCACTGTGTGGGTCACTCTGTAGGCATTACAAGTATTGAAACTTTTCCATTCCATTGGCAGTCCTGTTTTTACAGGGAAACGCAACACAACTTTCCACTGTGAACATCACCTTACTGTGTTTAATTAAGAGTCCCACTTTGTGAGCCCCTCACATGCAGCTTATTAGCTTGACTGACAGAACCACCATGTTTCCTCTACAGGATTACAGACTACCCAGGAAGCTTATGGTGCAGTAATGCATCATGGGAGACAACATCTGATCACTCCAACCTGAATTATCGCAAATCCCTTCTGTTTTAAGGCAAACTTTTGTTTCTCCTCTATAGGACATATTCTTACCTCCTCCGAGGTGGTCTCCTGCTCTTGGTGGTTGGAGATTGTGCTTCCATTCATATCGCAGACATCCCGATGTACGCTTGTGGCTGGAGACACTGTCAGGGGCATCACTGTGTCTTCAATGATCTTCCTCTCCTGAATAAATATGTATACAATAAGACAATATTAAGACATGCTTAATGATTTTTCTCCTGCCAGACACGTGATTTTATCCTCCTTTATGTTCAAAGAGCAAAATCATCTGCAAAGTCATTTTGATTTAACCTCTTGAGGACCGTGGGCTTACACCCCCTAGTGACCAGGCTATTTTTTACAATTCAGGGCACTGCAACTTTAAGGCCTCCCTACAGGGCTGTACAACTCATGTAAAGTGATTTTTTTTTTCTGCCCACCATCAGAGCTTTCTGTTGATGGGCTCTGATCCCTGTAGCCATGTTTATTTATTTAATAAATATTACAAATTTTTCTCTGCCCGCCCCTCCCTCCCTCTCCCTGCCAGCCAATCACAACGATCGGCTGTCAGAGGCATCAGTCTTTGACAGCTTGATTGCCCTTGTGCCTTCAGAGGGGACAGCCGTAGCAGCACTGTACAGTGTAAATAGAAGGCGGTTTCGCCGTCTAACAGTCTCTCCTAGTGGCTGCTGGGAGACTGATGACGGAGCGATCTCATGCAAGTCCCCGCCCCAGGACTTGTCGCCAATTGGCATTTGGCGGTCATGGGGCTGCCGCCGCGTTCACGCCAAATGGTGAGCCGAGGGCATGAAGAGAGGACCGGCCAAGAGAAAAGAGAGAGGACCAGGAAGGCTCTATGGGATCAAGAACCTTCCTTCTCCCTTAAGCATTCATCATATCTTTTTAAAATGTTTTCAATCCCTTTGTTGCAATAGCATCACAGGAGGAGAGCCTTATGTTAATGCTGCTGAACAAACAGTAAGGCCTGGGACCCACTAGAACGTTTTTTTGAGCGTTTAGGCAGGGCCGGTTCTCTCATGAGGCAAGGTGAAACACTTGCATCAGGAACAGAGATTACAGAGGGCAACATGTTAGTACAGTACTGTGTTTACACTAACAGCATGCAGTCAGAGTAGGAAGAGTAGTGAGAGAAGAGCGAGGTGAAGAGGTCATCATTGGGGAAAAGCATCTTGTTGTGCTGTGTGAGGAGGCTGACAGTGAGTGAGGAGGGGGGTGGGGGCAGGGTTGCAGCAGTGCTTCATTTGACTTGCACAGCAGAAGGGAGGAGGTGGCACTGCTGTCCTGACTGAGGAGGAATGGAGTAGCTGAGGGCGAGTAGGTTTGTCACAGACTCACAGCCAGCCAGTGTACTATTGTTTTGAGGTGCAGCATGTCATGTGAGAACATTCAATGAAGCAGAGCAAATTGTGTGGTGCTGTGCGATCATTCTAAATCGAGGGGGGCATCCTCACAAGTTTACCTAGAAACAGCCCTGCGTTCAGGGATCGCGTTCAATTACTAGCGATTTCTCTAAATGCTCTACTAATGTTAATGGATGGGACAGATTCCAAAAGAGCGATTGTGATTAAGCAAATCGCAATCGCAGGACATGCAGCATTTTGGGAGCGTTTCCATTCTAATACATTGTATAGGAGCATAGAAATAGCTCCCAAAATCGAATGCAAAGCGCTACCACAAATTGCTAGTGATTGCATAAGTGCTTTTGTAGTGGGTCCCAGGCTTTACTGACATTCTACAGTCAAGTGACAAGCAGCACAGGCAAATAAGAGATTAACCAGATAGATGCCAGTTAAATTACACAGAAAGAATACCTTGCATGTAAGATAAAAGCAAACAGCTATTACTTTCTGGATAATCCTCATAAAGTGAACTCTCTCTCACTCCTGTATTTCAGTGTTAAATGGTTTCAGGACTGTGATAACTGGCAATGGGGATGGTCAATAAGGTGCAAATAATTCCAAGTTCATGCATTTTTTATGGATTTGTATGCAGGGCAACCATCAGGGGGGTACAACTGACACTGCAGTGAGGGGCCCAGGGCTTCTGGGGGCCCTGGGCCCCCCTCCAAAAGCGCTGGAAGGGCCGCGTGTGCTGGCTGTGGCCCGCAGCCAGCACACGCGGCCCTGTGGCTCACTAACCAGCACTGAGTGAAGAGTGACATCAGCGCTTGAATGTGGGGAGCAGATGAGTGAGCCCGCTAATGCGGACTTTCTATACCTCGGCAACACCTATATCTGGCTACAGGCTACCTATACTGGCCTACCACTAATACCTGGCTTCCTATACTGGGGCTGGAACCACCTATGCCTTGCTACCTATACTGGGGGCAACTATACCAGGCTACCTATACCGGGCCACAAACTATAGTTCAATACCTATACTGGGGCACCTGTATCTTGCTGGCCTATACTGGGGCACCAGCTATACCAGGCTACCTATACTGGGGCACCAGCTATACCAGGCTACCTATACTGGGGCACCAGCTACACCAGGCTACCTATACTGGGGGGAACCCTTCCAGGATACCTTTATTGGGGGCAGCTATACCTGGCTAGGGCAGGGGGACAAGAAGTAACACAGGAGGATAAAAGAGGCACAGGGGGAACAGATGCGGACAAAAGAGGCACAGGGAGAAAAGAGATGAGATGGGAACATGAGGTCAAATGGAGGAACACAAAAGAGGCACAAACTGAGGTGAGACAGAGGGGGACAAAAGAGGCACAGGAAGAAAAGAGGGGGACAAAAGAGAACGGATTAAGGATAAGAACGGACCTACAAGTCCCTATCTCATTTGTTAACTGGGGACTACCTGTACTTTGCTAGTATTTGGCTTCACCCACAACATGTCATGGTCACGCCCACTTTTTTCCGCATCACGCTGTGCATGCCGCTTTCTTCCGTGTCGGAGCCATGCACATTTTTTGCCGCAGCGCACTTCGCGCACAGACACGGGTGTGTGGTGGCTAGTGGGCGGACACAGCAACCAGTGGGTGGGCCTAGGGAGGGGGGGCCCAGGCATGATGATTCAACTTTTTTTAAATCACATCCCTCAAGTGGGATCACACCCACAGCATTATATTGGCAAGAGCTTTTCCAGTCACAATGCACTTAGAAAAGCTCTTGTAGCGTGAACCAACCCTTAGAAAAAGCTTAGAAAAGTGCTGCTAGTGGGTTCCAGGCCTCACAATGATTTGATAAGGCTAAGGTATGGACTCAAACGCAACTAAAGTCCAAACCTCAGCATAACAGCCAGGTAACTGGCATTATTTAAAAAGGAATGAAGAAGGCAACCTCCTAATTCCTCTAACTTCAGGTTCCCTTTAAAGTGACTCAAAATGTAAGAAAGTCAGTGTACAGCTCTGATTGTAGAATTACCTCCTCATAGTATTTACGCTCCTCTTCCTCCACTTCTTTCTGGGCTTTTTCCCATTCTTCCTTTAGCTTCTCCTGCTCCTTCTGGTATCTCTCCTGCACGAGTCACATTCTCGGTTAATTACAACAGAAAGGAGGCTTTGCTAAAGACTAATCTTAATGTCATTTCAGCTAAAGAGTCTCAAGAGTGATTATAAAAAAGGCTATATTCTAATGCTAAAATTTCTGAGAGGAAACAAAACCTAAACAAAAATGCAATGAGCGGATCCTTGTCAGAAATGGTTAAGGCCAGGGCCCTTTCACACTGGCGTGTTGCGTTGGCCTCGTTTCGCCGCAGGTCAACGCTACGCCAATGAAAGTCTATGGGGCCTTTCATACAGACGCGTTGTGACGGAAGTGACTGTGCTCTGCTAGAGTGCTAAGCCTCTGATACAACACAATTAGTGAATGCGAAGGTTGAAAGGACTGTTGGAGGAGGCAATGTATTGTGGTTAATGTACCTAAATCTAACTATAGGCTACAGAGGGCAATCAGACACGTAGATGTGATTTCATGACCCTCAGTACACTCTGTATGTCACCAACAAGAATATTTGAGTCTATATATTTGGTTTTGTTCTGGACTTTAAAATTTTGTAAACATTTGGAACTATAGGAAGTACCTGCAGCAGTCTCTCCTGCTCCTGCTGCCACCGCTCTTGTCGTCTGCGCTCTTCTTCTGGATCCCAAGTACAAAACCGACTTGGGGAATTAAGTACGGGCAGAAGTCCCTAACAGAAGACAGGAAGATGTTAAAGCTTCTCATGTGAAGTCAGGACAGTAACCTTGCATATAACCCTAGCGGCAGTTATATGTAACGTAAATTTAAGCCATTTATACATGTAACCCCGATTTGCCTCCAGGGCACCAGACCATCATGTCAGATATGGAGGGGGCAGGTGGGTGCGGATTTACAGTGGTTGCTATGACGATAGGGCATCAGTCCTGTCATCCCAGCAAGGTTATCAGCTGTGTGCAGGGATGACAGGACAGGAGCCTGATCAGTACAGTACTGTGCAAATCAGAGGAGGAAGAGGCAGCCAGCAATCGGGGACACAGTGGTACAGTGACAATCTGGCACCGGTCCTGTTATCCCAGCAAGGTTATCAGCTGTGTGCAGGAATGACAGGGCAGGTGTCTGGATCAGTACATTGCACTGGAGGAAGAGGCGGCCAGCAAGCGGGGACAAGGCAGTGCAGTGCCGATTGGGCACCAGTCCCGTCATCCCAGCACATAGCAAGGGTATCAGTTGTACACAGGGATGACAGGGCAGGTGCCTGATCAGGACAGTAGCATACCTTTTGATCCAGCAGAGAAAGAGGCAGCACAGTGGGGAAGGCAGGAGGACACACAGCACAGGAACTCAGGAATTGGAGAATTATAATGATGTTCCAGAACGGTATGAAATTACTGTGTATGAATACGGAATTATTATTATGGAATTGCAATAATGGAATGTGATAACGTTTGAAATACATTTTCATTTTTGATCAAGAATATTTGTAGTTTGTTCATGGTGTTTGTAGAGATATAAGACATCCCCTGAAATAAGCCCTAGCACATCTTTTGGAGAAAAAAATGAATATAAGACACCTTATTTTCGGGAAAACACTGTAGCAAAGTCCATCCAGTATCAATCTTTATATTTTTATCTTTAACCAATTTTGTAAACATTGTCCATAAGTATGTTCAGCAATTTCTGAATTACCGTATGTATTTATAATAGCGTAATGCAAAGGGAAAGAACTGGCGGGACGTAACGGGGAGGAGGGGCACTGTACACTCAACTAAAAACTTTACCAGATTTGACAATATTAATGACCTTAAACATTGTTAGAACTGCTACATGCTGGGCTGCCTTTTTTATATCACTGAGCATTCTGATTTCCGTTCGTTTTTCTGATCGATTTTGTATAGAAGTGATTGGAAAATGGGTCAGGAATATGATTGTAAATCAGATCGGATCTGTCGGAAATGATCTATTGGATTTATCTATCTGGCAAGAAATGACATGGTGTGTACCAGGCATTAGAGGCAGAGGATCAGCAGGATAGCCAGATAACTGGTATAGCTTAACCACTTCAGTATCAGCAGTCTCTGGCCCTTTAGGGACCAACTGGTACAAAAGCAGGACATCATGCCATATGGACACAGTGCTCTCGCCGTTTGCGCCCCCCCCCCCCTTCGCTGCAGCCCACTTGCACTGCCGTCGCTATGACAGCAGAGCTCCATGAGCTGTTCAGGAGCTGATTTCATTGGCTCTTGACCCTATGATTACTGTAAGCCAATGTGATTGACTCACAGTGTCAGGAGCCAATGAAATCGGCTCCTGAACAGCTGACGGAGCTCTGCTGTCATATCTATGGCAATGCCTGTGGGCTTCAGCGGCGTGATTGGTGGAGGCGTGCAGCAGGGGGTATTGCATGTATGTCCATCAATTGCTGTCTCACTTATCTGCTGTATCTGATTTCTATCCATTGCATCCATCTCTCATATATATTGTGTCTGTATACACAAACTGCTGCCATCTCTTTTTCACTACATGTCTACCAATTGCTATGTCACTAACCTACATTATATGATGTCCACCAGCTGTTGCCATATCTCTTCTATTGCACCCATTACTCACATTTCTATTGTGTTTATATCCTCTTTTTCTGTTTTATCTATGTCCACTGCCTGCTGATATCTCTTATATCTCCATCTAGGACTACCTGTGCTCCCATCTCTCCTGTATCTATTCCATCTACTGTTGCCATATCTCATATCCCCTTCATTTATGTCCACCTACTGCTGCCATATCTCACGTCTCGTGCATCTATGTTCACTTATTGCTTTCATCTCTCATATCGCCTGCATCAATTCAATTTATTGGCAGGACCAAATACATTTAGCGCTGCCAAAGCAAGACAGTGTAATGCATGGGAGGGGATGGTTGTAGGATTTTCTGGGTGGGGATGGTATAGGAGATCCCTCTGTAATTGGCTGGATCATATTTTGTTCCCATTCTTGTGGATAGTGGTACTGGGGCTTTGGTTCCAGGTCTGAGGTAAGGAGCGTGTTTAATAATCTTGCAAGTGCTGCATGCATGTCAGGGGAACTGTAATTGATCATCATGAGCAGTATGCCTTCAGTACCACTGGCCTTCTTACATTTTATCAGCTTAATTTTGATTTATCCTTCATTGCCTCCTCCCTATTCCTCAATTTTGTGTCTGTTTCTTTTTTGGGGTTTGGGCATTGTCTGATGTCTTTGTAGAGGGTCCCTGAAGTAATGGAGCCAATTGGGACCATTTGGATAAGGAGGGGGGCTTTGTGCCAATATGGTTCCCAGTCTCCCAGAATGAGTAGTCCTGGAAGGAGTACTTCAGCTGTTGGAGTTTGTGGGAGAGGTGGCATTTTTTTTAGGGTACCTTTATATTGCCTGTCCAGGTAGTCATGGGTTTGCCTTAGATCCTGGTTGTTAGGGTTCTCTGGACTTTTAGTTAGAGGCGGCCCTTAGACTATTATGCAGAGCCTGTCATTCACTGTCAAACTTTTTTTCGGACTGTTTATTGTGCGTTTCTTGAAATTGGTCTGCTTGAGGCCAGTGTAGTAAGTAGCAGCTTGTAGAGTCTGGTGAGGCTGGTGGTGGTATGGTTGGCTTATCGGTGGATTTCAGGTACAGTAGTATTTAATTGTTGGTCTGACAGGTGTGTTTCAGGAGTGACTATGAGGGCATTAATGATCATGGCGTTTGTGTCTGTGATGGCATAGTCCACTACACTGCTGACCACATAGGAGTTCATGGTAAATCTCCCAAGCTAGTCACCTGTGAGTCACCCATTCATTATGTATAGGCTGAGGCTCAGGTGCAGGTTAAACAGTGTTATTTCTCTTTTGTTCGTTGTGCCCTTTTAACTATTAACGGGAATTTGTCTGTGATGGTTTCCTGGTCAATGTCATTTGTGCCAGCGTGCAGGATGAGGTGTTTTGGGTTGGTGAAGCAAGACCTATTAATGACCTGTGCTGCTTGTTCAATAGTTGAACAGTGGATCTTAATGACATGCTTTCCTGGAAAGAGTCCCTTTATGTCCAAGTATTTTCCATTGGCATCTATAATCAGCACAATATCAGAACAGGGATATTTATGGGAAACATTTCTTGGTGTTAAGGGTTGTGCTCTGGGGTGCAGAACATGTAATCTATTCCAAAGTTCAAACAAATTCAATCTTGTTCCTCCAGCCAAAGTTTCTATATTGATGGGAAAGACCACCAAACATGGTAGAAATCACTATTTAGGGCGTCACAATGCCAGCAGGAATTATCTGTAGAATTCTTCCCTCTTCAGGGTTCCCCTGGAGTTAGTTACCATCTCAAAATAATTTTAGGAGAAAAACAGGATTGGCACAAGCAATTCCTTGTTTAAAACAGCTTTAATAAATCCGGCTGTACACCATAGGAAAAAGGTAAAATGAATTTCTCTGCGCAGAGCCTCAGAGGACGCTCATACGAGCGAAACGTGTGCCAGGCTAGCCACCGCTCCCACTTCACCCCACCAAGCACTGGATATGGTAGGAACCTTTCAATGTAATTGGAAATTCATTTTACCTTTTTCCTATGGTGTACAGCCGGATTTATTAAAGCTGTTTTAAACAAGGAATTGCTTGTGCCAATCCTGTTTTTCTCCTACTGTGCCATATATATCTTGTACTCTTTATGGATTAGAGCACGCTATCCTTGCTGAGTGTATACCAGGCCAGTGCTACAGCCTATGATTTACAATATCTTTGCTAAACACCTGCCATTGCAGTGCCTGTTGGTTTCTTTATTTGTATCAAAATAATTTTATACTGCAAAAGTTGAAATGCTGGAGATCTAGGGAGCCAGATACTGTTATAAATTTTGTTCCAATCCATGATTTTACCAGGCTGTCCTAGTTCTCTTTCCCATTTCAAACTGGATTTTAGTGTGGGGGGAGATTTTGTATTTCTAAGGAAGGCAAGAAAATGTTTTTCTAACTGCCTAATAAAGCTTAGTGCCTGAAGGCGATATATAGTGAGATAGTTGTATCTACTACCCCATCTTAAGGAGGGTGGTGAGAGTCTTCACCTGTGCAAAATAGCTGTGTCGGTTATAAGAGCATAGCATCTTACTGCAGGAGCATTTTTCTTCTCTCCAGACGTAGACCCTGTCCTGGCAAAAAGTCATCAAAACTACTCAAGTCCCCTGCCGGTTTCTACTTATAATCTGGGACAGCACCTGGAGGAACGGTTTGCAGGTGGTCTATTGTAAAATACAATTTCTTATTCTGTGTATAATTCCAAGTGACAATCATCCCTTTAGCCATACATCTTAGCTTTAGACCAGTGTTTCTCATACCTGTCCTCGTGACTCCCCATCGGTGCATGTTTTGCAGGCAACCTCACTATGTGCAGGTGAGGTAATAAGTGTCTCAGCTAGGTGGATTCCATGTAGTTGAGACACTAATTTCCGCACCTGTGCATAGATGAAGTTGCCTGCAAATAATGCACCACTGGGGAGTCACAAGGACAGGTTCAAGAAACACTGCTCTAGACTGACCCATAGTTTGTTGCAGTCTTTAATTCTCCATTCAAGAATCCTAGATAAATGGACTCTGTTATAGTATTTGTTCATATCGGGTGCAGATAAGCCTTTATGGGTTTTTTTTTTCTCTTGTAAGAGTCTGATAACTTATCCTGAGCTTTTTATTGTGTCAAATGAATTTTTTAACAACCTATTACATGGGATGAACCAGGTCAGGCATATAGGAATGGACAGGTTGTGCTACAGAAAGAGGATCTTTGGTACGATTATCATCTTGACGATTGCCAATCTGCCAAGGGAATTAAAACATGGCCGGCACCAATTCAACAATTGACACTGGCAAACTGCAAGACCTCCCATAATTCAGAGTGAACAGATGGTTCAGATCTTTACTAATGGTTACACCAAAGTATTTTTTAGGAGCAGTATTCCACTTACATTTGAGTCTATTTGTATTTTTTTTCCAGAGTTTTGTGAGAAAACCCTAGATCCTAGAGTGATTTTATTTTCATCGACTTTGCAGAATTTTTATATCAAAAAAACATTTTCAGTGTGCTCTAATCTAAGCCTGGCTAACTTCTCTCAGTCATTAGAATTTTTCACAACTTGGCTCCTTTGAAACGCTTCCCTGAAAGGAATGAAGCCTCTTTCTAATTAGGACAGCCAGTCTTCTGAGCGCTTCAGGAGAGGTGCGTCTGAAGCCTAATGCTGGGATGTCTCTGGTGAGGGGGCTGTTTTGGAGCTTGGTCGTCATAGGTTTGGATAGCTGGGTTATTTATGCTCTTAAAGGTCCCAGATTTCTCTCTTATATGAAGAAGAGCTTCTCAAATTCCTCTATCCTGAATTTAGTGCTTTTAATCATGATGGTGCCATTGTAACATACTTTAATGCCAATGTGATATACATCTATGTCCATTTACTGATCCCATCTCTCATAGCTCTTGCTAACTATTGCTATCTCTCATATCTCCTGTATCTTTGTCCACCAACTGATTCCATCTCACATATCTCTTGAATCTAGAGATCCACCTCCTGGTGGTAGGTCCACCTACTGCTGCCATCTTCCTTAATTGTTGCATCTATGTCCACCAACTGCAGTCATCTCTCATATCTCCTGTATCTATGTCCACCTACTCTGCTGCCATCTCCCGTAACTGTTGCATCTATGTCCAACTGCAGTCATCTCTCATATCTACTGTATCTATCTATCGCCACCAGCCGATGCCATCTCTCATATCTCCTGCATCTGTGTCCACCTACTGCCCCCATCTCTCTTACCTGTTGCATCTATGTCTACCAAGTGATGTCATCTCTCATATCTTCAGCATCTACATCCACCTACTGCTCCCATCTCTCATACCTCCTGCATCTATATCTACCTACTACTGCCATCTTCCTTACCAACTGCATCTATGTACATCTTCTGTTCCCCTCTCTTAAGCTCTTTATACATGCTAGACAGTGATCGTCAAAATGAACAATCCCCAATGGTTAGGGAGGAGTAAAAGATGTTAGCATATATTTGAATTAAACAACGGCCTTGCAAATGCATCATCATCAGAACTGTGAAAATGAGGACCCAGAAGTGCAAAATTCTCAACACAAGTATTTTTAATAGATTGATCATTTACCATTGTGCAGTTCATACAGCTAACAGCAATTATCACCCGAACCGAGCCACCAGAACAGATTAGTCTACATGGAAGATAATAGCTGTCTTTTACCATCTTTGGGACACTTTTTTTTTTTTTAGATGATTCTTGGCCTCATCCATTGATTACCATTCGTTCCAGACAACCGTGGTCTAGTTTGTGTATAGAGCTTTAGGTTTCCTGCATCTATATCCACCTACTGCTGCCACCTACTTTACCTATTCCATCTACTTCCACCAGCTGATGCAATATTATTTACCTTTTGTATCTGTATCCATTAACTGCCATTTTCCTTTATTGCTATCCTCCATTTCACCCATTGCACGGAGATCCACCAGTTGCTGTCATCTCACTTAAAACATCAATTCACTAAGCTTAACTCCTGTCTTTAATAACTCTTCAGAGCTGTTTTACAGTTATCACAATTATATCACCATGGTGATAACTGTAAAACAGCTCAGAAGAGTTATTAAAGACAGGAGTTAAGCTTAGTGAATTGAGGCCTAATAGATGTCTGCTGTTCAACAGTTGCTGCAATTTTCCTTGTCTGTTGCATCTATGATTATCATGCATGTCCACCAACCATTGTCATCTCCCCTACCTACTGCATACATGTTGATTAATTGCGGCCATCTCTCTTATGTACTGTATCTATAATGATAATTTCAAAGCTGTCCCACACTATATGTATGTGTGTCCGTCCCACCCCTGACACGCCCTCTCCTGCCCACTCCACTGTGATTGGCCGTGATGCTGAATGGATAATAATTTCAACACAGCCTTGATTTTTTTGTATTTACACGGGATTTCGCATTTTACAAGTTATGACCCATGTTTTGTCAAAAAATGAAAATCAAACCGCAGGTCCAGTCATGTGAATACAGCACTTGTCGGACAATACACCTGTTTTACATAGTATAGTGGTGTACAGGCTGGTCCTCTCCCTAGGCACTGGTATTCTGCTGGGAACCATGACTACATTCCTACTAGCTAGATCCTGCTGGGCCCTAGCTCCCAAAGACCCTGGATGATGGATGGGGGAATCGCCATGACAACACAGCGATGAAATTTTATCCCTAATCAATCTTCCAAAGTTGAGTAACCTGGAGATGGACAGGCCGCAAACGATCATTTAAGTAATCAAGTGCAGAAGTAAAAGTGATCACTCATTCAGCGATCCATCATGATGGTCCATTGTGTTGGTCGTTCATCGTGGGTAGCTGGACGTCTTAACATTGTTTAAAGGATACAAGAGGCAAACTTAGGAAAGAAATGTTTTACTTACCTGGGGCTTCTTCCAGCCCATTGAAGTCCATCAGGTCCCACGCTGAAGTTCCGCTGTGCCTTGGGCTGCCGCTGTCTCCTCTGTAAGATCGTGAACTGTGGACGAGTTTTGATCTTCTGTGCATCTATGATATCATGAAAACAATTAAAAAAGGGTCTTTGGTGTGGACCTTAACATTAGGCACCATGCCTATGTAGAATAAGTGTCCACGGTAAGTAGGATCACTGGCTCTAGCCAACACTGATGTGGTTGTGGTCCTGGCAAAATGCCCAGTGCCAGGTAGAAGAGCTACCTCACATTACTACACTATGTGCTGAAGTGTGATAAGAAGCAACAATGCACAACCTATGAAGGTATTGTCTTTCTTACAATACTTTCTCTGTTCATAAATTCAATTCCAAGGAGATTCACAGAGATGGGATAGTATGACCTGTGGTTTGGATCTCTGTAGGTTGTACATTGCTAGGCTTTTCATACGAACTGCTTTGCAATATGCTCTGCCCTGGAAAACACACCTGAGTTACTGTAAACAGGTCTCCTCGACTTTCATTCAACAGGGTAGAGTGTCAGCTTCCTGGCCAGGAACTTTGTTTTGTTCCAAAAAGCAGATGCCATGTTAATATCGCTTAAAAATTACAAAGTTTTGGCAGTGATGAAATGTCTTATGTTACATACTTTCAAACAATAAGATTGTTATATGCAAATTGAGGCGTTGGTGACGAGAAGTCAGTGAAATCATAAACTGGGGAGTCAGGGTCAGTGGAATTCTAAACTGCTTTGGATGCTTTTTGTACTGACTCCATAACCCGGATTGTAGGACACCTGATGTAAGAGTGATATGGAGGCTGCCATTTTTATCTCCTTTTATACAAGTCAAAGTGCCTGGCTGCCCTGCTGCTCCTCTGCCTACAATACTTTAAGCCATAGACCCTGAACAAGCACGTGGATCAGCTGCTCTGACTGGAGTCTGACTGGATTAGCTGCATGCTTGTGTCAGGTGTGTGATTCAGACACTACTGGTGCATAAAGGATAAGCAGGACTGCTATTTAACTGGCATGGTTTAAAAGGAAAGTAATATGGCAGACTCCATTTTCCTCTCCCATAGTAAAGGGGTCCTTTAACCAATGGCAGATTTACATATACATACATACGATGGCAGCCTCCTTGTTTCACGCATAAAAGGTTAATTTCTGAAAATCAGCATTATCGTATTGTTATCACACATTTCCGTTAAAGCTGATAGTTGCGGTCACAGAGGCAGAGCAGTTGCTTTCTCGAGTTGATACAAAGCAAGACATGTTAAAGCTGATAAGCAGCACTGAGGTTCCTTGAGCCTCTTTAGCCTGGTAGACTGTAAATTATTGAATAGCTACAACTTCAGCTGAGCCAAACAAAAACAGCACAAACATGTCACGTGAAATTACTTACTGCTGAGCTCCCAGCGCTCCCTGAATCGCCTGTCAAACACAAGTAAACAGAAAGGAGGAAAAGGCTTTATTCTGGTTCCTTTCCACATACGACATTAATGCATAAATATAAATATAACTGAGCAATATACAGGGCAAGGTCTCATCACAAAGCAAGTACAAGCTAACAATTTAGGCTAAGTTCACACATGTTTAAGAGGCTTATAAAATGTCCATGCTCAGAGGCATAACTGAGGTCTCCAGAAAAACTTTTCTAGCACCCCCATTCCCCTCATTCAGTGGCAACCCCCAAGAGGTCTGTCTACCAGAGTTCATATATAAAAGTACAGCCACCATCAGACTGTGTTACCACTTGTGCCAGAAAATGGACATCTTTTGTCCATTCTCTGCTCATTGTTAAACTGGCAGTGAATGAGTCCTATTTTATAATGCCACTTGTCACACTACAATGGATCCACGGGATCAGTTGTGGTAAGCGGGCCCCACTTCTGTGCAGTCTGCGATAATCTCGGGCAGGTGGATGCATTCCCCCATATAGCCTATGGGGCTAACGCATTATCCCCAGGCTACTGCCGAACCATCAGAGCGGACACTACACTGTCCGCTCTCGCTGGCTGCACATGGTCCAGCACAAGTGGGAACACTGCCCAACTCCCCCACTCACTATAAGACCTTGAGAGGGGCAACCCTGTAACGAAAAAGAGTGAGGGTAAGAAATTGGGGCCCCCATAGCATTGGGCCCCAACCATGGTTGCAGGGCAGCTACTCCTCTAGTTATGCCACTGTCCATGTAACCTGAGCCAAAAGAGAATGTAGCAAAGAGCTACAAAGTTGGGGTAGATGCCAAACTTTTTATAAGGCTATTTATCAAGAGAGGTGCCATTTAATGAAATTGCTGAAACCTGAATAATAGCTCGGAGCTACTGCTTCAGCTATCTTTTCACTTCTTTATACACCAGCTCCATTGAGCATCATTTAGGAGTGTAATGGCAGAAATTTCAGATTACCTGCACTGCATTATACCATACAGTGGGGCTCTTGCCGCATGGTATAATGAAAGAGAAGATAACATCAATGACAATGATACCCTAATAATTCTGAGCTGAGCTATGCACCTTTGAAATAGACCGGTCAGAATTATTAGCGTCTCATTGTCCACCCCAACTTCACACATGTTCCTACACGAGACACAATGGTTTATCAAAAGCAATACAATGAAAAATTGGAGCAGAGGCGGAGCAACAGTGGAGCAGATGTCCCAGCGAGGATTCTGATTGGCTGCTCTGAGCAACTATGCCACTTTTCCTACAATGTTCCCTGCACTTATCTTGATAAATCTGCCCCAGAATTCTTTAGTTGGACATACAAAAGTCAAGGTTTGCTTACTATGCCACATTGTTTAAATCAACCAACCTCACGTAGACTGACCTAACATTTTTATTTTTTGATTATAAAAATGTGATGTCAATTTACTTCATTGCATGTAGAAATTCTTCAACAGAATAGAAAAAAAAATGAGTACAAGAAATAAGAAACCGATCATATTTTCAATCAATTTTGTGAAGAAAGGGAAATGGACAATCAAAGAAACAACAAAGACTAACATTTTCACAAACCAGCCAATCATTTTTCTCCAATTGGTTCTGCAACATTGATCAAAAAGTTGACTGTTTGAATCAATTGCCCAACTGTATTAATTGAGAACTAAACTGACTGAAGAAAACTTACCCATAAGGGTCAGAAAGATTCTTATGGGCCTCAGGAACTCTGTTGGTGATAAGACTTTTCAGGGTATAGTCATTGCTGAAGGCTGCCGTTCAAAGAAGTTATAACCAATACATATAGGACTCACAGCAAACCTAAAAGCATCACACACCCTGCAAGTCTGGAGATTGGTGGTGATAGAGAGCAACAAATGCAGAGCTGAACCCTGAAAGAACTGCTAGCCTTGATGTCTATGCTGCAATCAGAAACAACGGTGGTGTGGGTTTTTCTTTCCTTTTGAACTCCAGGACTCTATGCCTACTCTAGGTCACATATTTTATTAAAAACTACCTCTGCATTTCTTCTAACAAAAACTATTGCTACAAGGATACTTTTTCATACCTTCTTGTGTATAGGACCTTCACTTCTATGTCAATATGGCCAGCAATCTGTTCTTGTTAGGGTATTGAACCCTTAGAAATGGCCCTTGACACAATGCTCCAGGCGCCAAGTTGCAACCTCTGTACCCCCTATCGCTACACAACTGTCGGAACCACACTAAAGCAGGAACAATAAATGTGTTGGTTAAAAAAATCTGCTCTCCCAGGTGTCTGTTTCTAACAGGCAATGGCTCTTATTCAATTAACTTTGTCTCTCAAATTTTTCTCCCTGATAATTTTTCATCATATCTAAAAAAAAAAAAAAATTAACCGTCTAGCACTCAGCATCAGCAATTCAATTACTACAAAGAGTGTAAATAGTAATATCAAACCTATTTTGAGCATTTCCATGCATGCTGGGAACTTTTAAGGTATTTTTTTAGCAAAGTTTGAAAATATCTCCTTGGAGAAAACTCAGGTAATAAGATTTGGACCAGTGAGTGTCTTCTTCCTCCAGACTGCTCCTGTCCGCACTCTATACGGTTATGCCAATAAGGACTCGAGGTGCAGAAGGCTAATAAAGTCCATCGAGTAAATCCAGTACATGCTTTCTCTTCAGACAAAGTTTATTATATCCAAACAGAACAAAGGTATAAGAATAATAAAGCAAAACGGGATGAGCCAGGTGCAAGTGCCTCCATTCACTTGCGAAAGCAATGAAGACACTTGCGAGTGAATAGAGGTGCATACACCCAGCTCACCCCCATATTACTTATTGAATTTCCTACTGCCTATCAAATACTGCTGTGAGCAGATCACCCTGATAAAGAGACTACATGCAATCTCAAATGTTGGTTATGCCTTTCTTTTGTTTGGGAATAATAAAGTTTCTGTATGAAGATTAAGAAGGTGCTGGCTGTACTTGATACATTTTGCTCAACAGGATAGTGTCATCTGTCCCATTATTAGCCTTCTGCACCTCAAAGAGTCCTTAATGGCATAACTGTATGGAGTGTGGACATACACTTGTTTGTTGCTCCTGAAATGAAGTCTCGAACAGTGATCAGCATGCTGCCTTTAGTGTTTAGCACTCTTGCCTTGCAGTATTGGAGTCTGTCCTAGGTTTCAATCTCATCCAGGAAACTAACTACAGACTGGGGCTGATAAGTTCTCCCTGTGTTTGAGACGGCTTCTTCCAGGTTTTCATATTTTTCCCATACCCCAAAAACATACTAGTTAACTGGCTTCCTAAAGGCTACAGTGGAGACAACAAGCTAAGGGCCCCAGTAACCTGAGTAATGAAAAACCGTACAACTTCCTCTGTAACATGTGCAGAGAAGAGCTGCAAGTGATCACATAAAACCAAGGCCACATTTATCACATCTGTAAATGTTTTCCTGGACAGTGCCAGCAGTTCCTGAACTGATAGAACTTGTTGTGCACAGTATTAAGTCCCTTTTTAAGCTTTGTTTTCTGCCTCGGAGATGACAGACGTTCACAGATCAGCCATGCATACTGATTTTAGATAAGAACATCTACTGGTCTCCCTGACCTGTGCCACCTGGACAACACATTCTCCACCATAGACAGTCAACAAATTGGTCTCTTTAGCCTCCTGAGAACTTGAGGACAACTTTTGCTCCATATGTGGATCAGTATTCCAAATGTGTAGTTTGATGTTATAAGGCTTTCCAGAGCTGAAGTAATCCTGCAAACAAAGCTTGGATTTCGAAAGAACAGTCTACTGGATAAAATGTTGGAACCCTTCCATAAGTCACATTTGGATTGCTAGAAGAGACTGTAGTCACAAGAAGTGTGAACTTTTTATAACAAGCCCAGGGTTAACTAAATTTATTACAAAAAATGTCACTGCCAGTGACCAAAGCGAGTAAACTTATACAAACTAAGGACAGTCATCCAGTCCATGTTTGTTGGATCAGTTATGTTCTCCAAACAAGGCTGGATTCTCTTTCTTCCCCTAGGCGGCCAATAGTCTTGAGTCCTTGCCATGTGTGACTGCCCCTGCTTTCCTTCCTTCTTTGGGTAGCAGCTCCCTTCTTTCATGTGTTGCTCACCCAGCAGCAGATGCCCCAGTCAATGGTCTATGTGGCCTTTGCAGACATCCAGGCCTGTCTCTCAATATTCTTCTTCTCTAAAGAAGAATAGTAAATCAGGGCTAGTATAAATTGGAAAGGACTGATAGAAAAAGACTAAAGAGCCATATAGAGGTCGATTAACAGAACGTAAGAATTATCTCCCCTTACCTGCTTATCTAATTAAGTATCTCTACTTGACTGTCTTAACTCATGAATGAGTTCTTATATTTTTCTCAGATGCAAACCTTTGATCAAATTTGCGGGATTGTAATTAATCGGAAGGTAATTATGGGTGGTTTGCACAAAGGGAATGATTATGGCGCCTTCTCTCTTGGGATTTGATCATAAAATCCAACATTCTGATTGACAAAAGTCTGTGTACCAATTGACCATAGAACGTTTCACAACAATTTTCTCATTATACTGTTTGGTTTTCTGTATAACTCAATCATAAAATAAAATCTGTTCAAATGATCGCAGAGGAACATTCTGTACCATTAATAACCTTTACAGAAACAGTGCCGTGGAGTTTACTTGATATTTTGCCACGCCCTTCCAGAACACTAACAGCACTGTTATTTTAAATCACAACAACAGTATATTGGATGGAGTTGTTCTTTGGCATTTATAAGCCACTAAACAGAAACTATTAACTGGCCTCCATGTCCTGGACAGTACTTGTGAGACCTCTGCATCCAAGTGCCTGAATCTTCTCAGCCTCACAACACTCATCAGCTGTTCCTCGTTGTGTATTCACTTTACATTAGACTGTAGAATGAAAACTGGGGTACCCCTTAATGTTAAAAAAGTAAAACCGTATAGCTGGAAGACACAAAGCCATGGACCAGCAACATTTTATCAAGGGAGTATGCTAAAGAAATTAAAAAAAAAGTTTATATGTTCCACCACTGTCTACCCTACCTGCAACCTAAATAATTTTAGATTGATAGATATCTTCTGAATGATTTCTGGAAATATACAATATGGTTCACAATGAGATGGTATTGAAATTGCTTGGCTATTACCAAGTCATATTTTCATAAGTGGGTGAGAGAGCTGCTTATAACAAGTCCAGGACATCACACCTTCAAAAACAGAGAATAGATCAATCAGAATCAGATGCCATCTAGCCCAAACTCAGCTGACACCAATCTAAGGTTTTGTGATGGTTTGATGGTATGTGATTCTTGCACCCACAATCCTTGACAGAAAAGACTGCAACAATTATACTAAAAAAATCGGAGATGGAAGAACACATCTACCGGTACTTATTAGACAGATTGATAACCATGAGCAGCAGATGAGGAGAGCCATGAGACATGCCACACTGCTATAGTAAATCTTCGTTTATCTCGTTACTTTAGTTTGGTACATCCTTATCGTGCTGCAATACTGAAAAATGTCTTGTTGGTGTCACCAGTAGAGGACAATGATAATATCACCCCACTGGATGAGAGTAGAGTAGTTGCACAGTTTGGATTAGCCATACAGGTCCTGATTTTTCTGAACTCTCTCAAACATCTTCCTGTTAGGAGCCATGTGAACACCGGAAGGAATGCTTTCTATTTTTTTCCCATTTCTTTTAAGGGTAAAACCTCTCATAGTAGCTTTTTACTTAATTTCAAGTCTTTGTAGTCCTGCCAGGAATCGATACCAGTGCACAGGTTTTTCTGGGCACACATGTAAATAGAGTGCCAAGTTCATTTGGGGGCCGGAAATCGCCTTTAATAGAATATCAGTACGATTTCTCCCATTATGCTTAGTAATTACAACCGTAAAACATCTGTACATTTTACAGATATTTTACTGATCTACTAACCTGCCCCCATTCTCACTTGAACCCTTCTTTTATGGTGTCCTAATCCTAACCAACCCACCCCCAACTGATGCCTAACCCTAACCAAACTCCCCAACCTATGCCTAACCCTTTGGTTTTGGTTTTATTTTGGCTTTATTTTGGTTTCGTTTTTTGGTTTTATTTTGTGATTACATGGGTTCTATTTATGCTCTTTCATTCCAGTTGCTCCTACCTGTATGTGTTTTGCCTGAGGAAGCGGGCTTGTGTCCCGTGAAACGCGTTGCAAATTGATTATTGTCTTGGAGTATCAAATTGATTAAATTTATATTGTCAACCATAAAGTGGTCCTTTCTCATTGGGGGTAGGCAAGTCCACCACTGCCACCCACATTTTAATTGGTTTTAATTTGGTATCATTTTTACTCTATTGGCGCCTCTGTTCCTCTTATTACGCAATATCCACCTGGTGGATGGGTGTGGACACCCTCTTGTCTTCTTCTACGCAGAGAGCGACTTTTAACCTGAGCGGGGACAGGTCTAATTTCCCCGTCTGTGATACAAGTGGTTGCCTAACCCGGCAACCCACAATTGTGAGTATAATTTCACCATTATTTCTCACTACGTTCATACCAACAATAATACACTATCGGGGGCTCTCGATTTTTCCTTTCTCTCCTTTCTCACATATGTACCGAGGACAAGTCCTGCGGCTAATCGATTGCAGACCCTACTAAACAACCTAACTCATATGAATAAACCAGAATGATGAATTTCCTTGAACTTCGTAATACACATAGGAGCGATCTCCTTGCAGTATTCAAAAAACCCACTACCTCTGATGTACCTGAAAAACCACAGGACCCTCAATCCACCACAAATGAGGTCCAGATTGACCTAAAACCAATATTTCAAAAACTGGAGAATGCCTTAAAGGATGAATTTTTTCACCAAGCGGACATTTCTATGCAACAGACTTACATTGAGGAGAAAATCTCTCCAGATGGCATAAGGGTAAAAACGTTATCAGCCTTCCCAAAGGATACTGTCTTCACAGAGGATTGGTACCAATATTTGGAAACCTGTTCTGAGGGCATGATGACCAGAATTATAAATAAGCGGTCTTCCCTAATAGAGGAAATACAACCTATCATAAAAGATTGCAGAGATTCATTAGTCCTCCATACTGGCAGCATAAAATACCAAGCCCTTATGTCGAACATGATCACTAGAGTAAGAAAATTTGAACACGACACCACAGAGACCAAACTGAGCAAATTGAATAGAGACAGATTAGCATATGCTGAACATAGAGAACGAGAACGGAAACCCAGGGGTCCAAGTTCACTCCCCAAGCACCCCGACCCTCCCAACCACCCCAGAGAAGGTTATATACCCAGACCTTTTCCAATGAACGGTCCACACATACCGAGACCCACACCTAACAATATTCCACAACTTATGAAATTACACTTTCCACCGCCACCCTTTCTATATCCAAATTATCCCCCACCCCCCATTGTCCATCCTTCCAACACACCAACAAATACTCCCACAACACCAAATGAGGAGAGGTACAACCAACCGTCAAAAGTCACTAATGTGAACCAGGAAGGTGATACGTGCCCAAGCCCAGGGACTACCACCGCCAGCCCCAAGACAACCCCAACTGGTGGAATACAACACCTTCCACCGGGGACAAACACTATCACTCTCTCAAAAGTACCGGCACAAATAAACTTTTTATCAGCCCAACCCAAAAGATCAATGGATAAAAAACGACCAATCCATAATTCCCAAAAAGACAAGAAGAGATCCATCCAAAACCCATTGGACAAACACAAGGCGCATTCCATTATCGGATTGTTGAATTCACCAAAATACAAATTCACAAAAGGACCACCACCCCCCACCTTGTTTAGACATACAATCAACCCCCCATATGTGGCTGCGACCACCACACACAGCACTGATTGGACCCAACTCACGGATCCTCAGCTCAACCCCTCAGAGACAAAAGGGGATACATTTACAAATATAAAATCAACATCAAGTAACAATCACATCAGTCCAGACTCAGTCTTAACAGACATAGAAACAGATACAAACCCAAACAGAGTAATCCATAATTCCTCCACCAAGGCACACCGAGAGGACACAGATGAGGATCTCACACAATTTAGCACCCACAATACTCAGGAAGATATGCCCTCACCCCCCCAAGATCACGATTCCAACACTTTGGAACAGGAATTACCATTATCATCCAATGATAATCATCCACTATCAGAGAGTTTGAGTGAACAATCAGAATCTTTTTTAGAACTTCCTCCCACCCTCACAACACACCCACCAGACACGCTACATACACAACTTCCCAGTCCAAAAGCTTCTCATATGATACTACAACCCAAAAGCATTCGAAAACGCCCTTATCAAAGCACCGAAAACGAGGATCAAGGGGAAGGGGCAGAGGAAAAAAGGAACAGAGTCTAGCCCCACCCACTGACAAGGGTACTAAATCCATATTCAATTTGTCCAGCTATATACTCAAGGAAAATGAGATAAAATTATTAAGTAAGGGCCTATCCTTCTGCCCCACCAACACAGCCCAACTTAGTGAATTATATACGGACCTTAATGCGTTTGTTCGTAAACTGACTCTAAAGAGGCACTTCGCAATAAAAAATAATGATAAAAATAGAACATCCATAATAACTCAAGAAAATGATATACCGATCATTACAGTTAATGAACAGGAAATGCAACTTGAAAAGTGTATAGTCACCTCCCTCAAAGGTCGATCTAGATTTTATCCAACAGCCTCAAAGGGCAGCTTTATAGAAACATTTTATGCATTAGCTCTAGAAGACCTACAACAATTATGTCATGAGAATCTTAATTTTCCTTCCAACCTAACACCATATGAAAAAACTGCACTCAACAACCTCAAAAATAATACAAATTTGGTTATCAAACCAGCAGATAAGGGAGGGGGAATAGTGATACTCAATAGAGAAGATTATATCAAGGAATCAAACCGCCTCCTTCAGGATCCTGTCAGTTACCGTATATTACCCTCTGATCCCACCATCTTATACCACACAGCCCTCAAAAAATTCATCAATAATGCACTGATGGATGGACTAGTCACCAAAAACGAAAAAAACTTTATATTAGTTGAGAACCCAAACACCCCCTTTTTCTACCAATTACCAAAAATACACAAAAGTTTAACACACCCCCCAGGAAGGCCCATTATATCAGGAATCAATTCCATCACCAGCAATTTATCCAAATATGTGGATCAACACTTACAGAAATATGTACGGAACTTAGACTCATACACAAGAGACTCTCAACACCTCATTGACATACTCAAGGATCAGGACTGGAAATCTGACTATACATGGCTAACATGCGACGTATCAGCCTTGTATACTAATATCTCACACGAATTTGGGATAGAGGCTACACAATTCTACCTCCAATCAGACTCCGATATGCCACAAAGACAAAAAAGCTTCATATTACAGTGTGTAGAATTCATACTAACACATAATTACTTTTCTTTTATGGATACTATATATCAACAAATAGGGGGCACTGCTATGGGTAGCAGTTTTGCGCCCAGTTACGCAAATCTGGCCATGGGCCTGCTTGAAACCATTTATATTTACAATAATAACCCTTTCCAAAATCATATTGTACTATACAAGAGGTATATTGATGACCTGGTATTTATTTGGCGGGGTGACACATCACTTATCCCTACGTTTCTCAGTTATCTGAATTCAAATAGAGCAAAACTTTCTTTTACTTCACAATTTAACAACTCATCCTTGGAATTTTTGGACCTAGTTTTGTTTCACGACAAAGGGAAGATAAAGACTAAAACACACTTCAAACAGGTAGATTCTAACAGTTATATTCATTTTAACAGTTTTCACCACAAACCATGGACAACTAACACCCCATACAATCAATTCAGACGTATCCGTAAAAACTGCACAGACACAGCGGATTATGAAACTCAGTCGAAGATTTTAGTGGAAAAATTCAGAGAAAGAAAATACCCCAAAAAACTCATACAGAATGCCAAATTTAGAGCCAGACACCCCCAAGACCCCCCGAAAAAAGTAAATACCACACCCCCTAGTAACTCGGACACCATATTACGATTCATTACCAAATATAATGCCCAACATACAAATATTAGAAACATCTTAACCCACAGGTGGGAAATCCTACAACAAGACCCATTCCTACAAGGGTGCATTCCTAAGAAACCCGTTATTACGTATCGCAGAGCCCCGAATCTTCGTAATCTATTGGCACCGAGTAAAATCAGGGCAAAAACCATGATACCACCCGCACCAGCTGGCTCCTGTGCATGCAACAAAACACGCTGCCTGGCCTGTACATTCATAACCAACACGGATCAATTGGTAGCAACGAGCAATAAGATTGTTTATCCAATTAAAAAAACACATAAACTGCGACAGTAGATTGGTGATTTATGTAGCCACATGTCCCTGCAAGGTACAATATGTAGGACGTACGAGCCAGCAACTACGAGACAGAATCGGACAGCACAAACGCAATATTCTAAAGGGTCTGGCCACACACAGCTTATCCAGACATTTTGATCTAGTTCACAATAGAAATGTCAGTGAAGTCTCTTTTATAGCCTTGGAACACATCAACCCCCTAACAACCAATGCAATCCAAACACTAAAAAATAGAGAGATGTTTTGGATCCAAACCCTAAAAACCCTGGTACCCCTGGGTCTCAATGAACAATTAGAAAAAACGTTTTAGTAGAACTAATTCTGGTCTCATTACCCTTTGTATCGCTCTCTTTTTATCAGAACTTGAATTATACATGTGTCAATTAATCTTATCGGTTGATTATTATTATTATTATGTTTATATATTTTTTACTATCATGCATGTGTGTGCGGGCAGGTGTGTATGTAGGTTTATGTATATGCTTGTGTACATACAGGTGTGTGTATGTATATGTGCGCATATGTATGTGTATATATTTCTTTTTATATATAATTTTTCATATATTATTATATTATGGTTATGTTATGGGTCATCACGATGATATGTGCATCTATCCATAATTATAGGGGCTACCATTCTTAAATGACAAGTACTTAACAACAATGGTCCCCTTTTATTCATTTTATTATATTATATTATTATTATTATTTTTAATTTTTTGTTTTAATTTTTTGTTTTACAGGACCCAAATCATATCATATCTAATTTGTCCCTGTTTAAATTGAATTAACATTCTAGATTTTGACCACTAGAGGGGGCAATATGCCACACATGCATATATGGGCATTCTAAAATTACGATCTCCATCTACTGATGGTAATAACAATTATAATGTCTTCCCCCTAAATAGGTTTGAGCTTGACGTTTCACTAAAAAGTCAAAAATATATATATATATATATAAAAAGATGGACATTCGCATTATATAGTTTAAGACACCCTCCTCCTTCTGAATAGCGGCACACTGACCATATTAAACATGGTGGCTCAGGCTCCCTGCCCTTAGATGACGTTTTTCCGCCTAAGCCATAAAATTACCAGTCTGGCGGCGGACCTTGACACTTATGCACGGCGAATCCCGCCCACCCATACCAGCTGCCCCGGCCAGGAACCAATAGTATAATGGGGGAGAGCGTCATCACACACGTGGGGCGAACTCCGCCCACCTGCATCTGCCGCTCAATCACAACGGAGAGTGCATTTAGGAGCTGGCGCGGCGTCTATCCACCACAAAGGCGCCACGCTAGTACGGATTGCTACTGGGTAAGTGTTTGATTCAAGAGCTGATGCATTTCGGCTCATATCATATTATTAAAGAAAAAACGGGGGGATGCATTTACTATCATGCGCATCTATAAGGGGATTGCAACACAGCATCACATACAGATCCACTGTACCACAGTCCCCTCTTTTTATGCACACACCTATGGATGCATATATGTATGAGCGTGTACGAGCATGTATATAATTGTAATCAGTAGATGATAAAGTTATGTTGAATAACATGGTAGTTTTTCCCCTTCCGTTTCCCTTCCGCTCCCCCCCCCCCCCCTCGGTCCCTCTCTCTCCTCCTTTCCTTCCCCCCCCCCCCTTCCCCCGGTGTTATCTATATTCCCACACCAATAGAACCCGTCTCCCTCCCACTTTATCCTACCCTTATCCCTTGCCCGTTCACCCTCACCAAGACTCATCCAAAGGTGATGAACGTCAAATATAATTGTATTGTGTCCTTGACCAATTACATAGTTTTAAGGTAGATTATATTTTATGGCCCAATTGGCCACTGAACTGTCTTTAGGATGATTTTTGATATATTTGATCTTTGCTATTGGTCCTATGATGATCTATATCCTGTTTTTATCCTGCTTCATTGCTTTGGTTTTATTTTGGCTTTATTTTGGTTTCGTTTTTTGGTTTTATTTTGTGATTACATGGGTTCTATTTATGCTCTTTCATTCCAGTTGCTCCTACCTGTATGTGTTTTGCCTGAGGAAGCGGGCTTGTGTCCCGTGAAACGCGTTGCAAATTGATTATTGTCTTGGAGTATCAAATTGATTAAATTTATATTGTCAACCATAAAGTGGTCCTTTCTCATTGGGGGTAGGCAAGTCCACCACTGCCACCCACATTTTAATTGGTTTTAATTTGGTATCATTTTTACTCTATTGGCGCCTCTGTTCCTCTTATTACGCAATATCCACCTGGTGGATGGGTGTGGACACCCTCTTGTCTTCTTCTACGCAGAGAGCGACTTTTAACCTGAGCGGGGACAGGTCTAATTTCCCCGTCTGTGATACAAGTGGTTGCCTAACCCGGCAACCCACAATTGTGAGTATAATTTCACCATTATTTCTCACTACGTTCATACCAACAATAATACACTATCGGGGGCTCTCGATTTTTCCTTTCTCTCCTTTCTCACATATGCCTAACCCTAACCAACCTTCCAAACCTATGCCTAACCTTAAAGGACCCCCTCCCCCCGACCTATGCCTAGCCTTAACTGTAACCCCCCCCAACCTATGCCTAACATTAACTGACCCCCCCAAAATGTTAACTAATCCTACGGCTACAAATAGGTACCGTATATCCTCGAGTATAAGCCGAGTTTTTGAGGCCAAAAAAGTGGCCCAAAAGTGGGGGTCTCGGCTTATACTCGACTGCCCACCTCCCCGAGTGCACCTTCCTTCCGCAGAGTGTAAAAAAAAAAAAAGCTGAGCAGCGCTAATGGTTGATTAACTTCCCCCTCCCGCTCGCCGCAATGTATACAGTAACCCGCGTGTCCTCCTCCCCGCTATGTGTAAAGTGCTGTAATCCATGTGACAGTCTCTCCCCGGCAGACTGGAGTGTGTTGCCAACCTTGGAATTGTCCTCCGTGTCCCCCGAGTGTCACCATATGCAGCGCAGCTTTGAGTAACTCACAGTGATCCGCGCTGTGTTCGGATGCCTCTTCCTGCCTGTCGCAGGCTCGTTGCTATGACTCAATCACGTGCACCACGTGCGGCGTCATAGCAACGAGCCTGCGACAGGCAGGAAGAGGCATCCGAACACAGCGCGGATCACTGTGAGTTACTCAAAGCTGCGCTGCATATGGTGACACTCGGGGGACACGGAGGACAATTCCAAGGTTGGCAACACACTCCAGTCTGCCGGGGAGAGACTGTCACATGGATTACAGCACTTTACACATAGCGGGGAGGACACGCGGGTTACTGTATACATTGCGGCGAGCGGGAGGGGGAAGTTAATCAACCATTAGCGCTGCTCAGCTTTTTTTTTTTTACACTCTGCGGAAGGAAGGTGCACTCGGGGAGGTGGGCACTCAAGTTAAACATAGCGGGGGAGAGGGGCATGTGGGTTACTGTACACATTGCGGCAAACGGGAAGGGGGCACAGATTACAGTACACATAGCCACGAGCAGGAGGGGAGGGGGGAGTTATGTGATCATTAGTGCTGCTCAGCTTTTTTTCCCTTTTTTTTTTACACATTGCGGTGGGGGAGTGCAGGGGGGCACGCTGCCATTAGTGATAGCTTTTAACGCAGAACTCAGTACTTTCTCTCTGCTCTATAAGATACGCACCTTAAGATAGTAAAGAAAAACAATTCTTTGTTACAGCTGATACAAAATCCTGCAATACATCTGCAGTGCGTCTACTTCCTGCTTTCATGGAAGCAGACATATTAACATCCTGTGCTTTCAAATGAGCTTATTTACCTTGACAGGTGACACAGGAGAGTTCAAATTACAATTTGTGATTAGACAGATGAGGAGGAGGAATTATTTTTATTATTAATGCTGCTGCATTTCCTACCCTCGGCCTATACTCGGATCAATCATTTTTTCCAGGATTTTTTGGTAAAAGTTGGGGGGTCGGCCTATACTCGAGTCGGCTTATACTCGAGTATATACGGTAGTTAGTGCGCCACCAGAGGCACCAAAGTAAATAGCCACAAATAAGTCTATGTATACTATAAGTATACTTTAAGTATTACCATAATTTAAGCCCTGGAGGCGCCAAATGTAAAAAAAAGCAGGTGCCAGTGTCCGCTATTTTATCAAGTGCTTCTGGAACCCAAATTAACCCTTATAGCCGCCAATCATGGATATTTACATTCTACTTTCTGCTGTGCTTCCAGCCCTCCAATTAACTGCTTTGCTTTTGTGTGCCTAAATTCAAATAAATGTGTCAAGAGATAATTATGGCGGCTGTCATTGCTGACCTCCCTCTCTGAAAATGCTGATGGCCCACAAGTAGTGCTGGTCCCCTACTCAGGTCACATACCATGAAAACTGTCACTACAGCTGGAATATACAGTATATTCCGGTTCAGAAGAGATTTAAACAGTTTAGCCACAGGCTCAGCGCTGAAGCCAAGAAACTAACTATTGGGGGAAATTTGTAGGAGTGAGCCTGCAATGACAGCCTCCATATTTTCATACTGATAGATATCTATCAGTACTAAGGGTAAACAGATCTTCTTGGATCTGCTAATTACACCAAAAAAAAAACACCACAAATGAGTCTGAGGTACTTTAAGTGGTATCAATTGTTTGTTACTTTATACATTTCTAGTCAGAAAGATACTGTACATAGACCAGGTGTATGGCTCCTCATTCTAATAACCAGCCAGCACCAGATGCCAGGGCACTGCCTGTGTCTCCTTCCATGGCTGAGATTCTAACGAAGCAACACAAGAGCTCTCATTTACCAGCAGCCATTACCATCATACCGGTGGCCTTGTCTTTCTTCCAGCAAGATCACATTACCTCTACAGTATAATTAACACATACCAGCTCCTCCAGGTTCAAGAGGTACATGCATTCATTGTGAGCATAATGGACTGAGATGTGCATCAATTACCTCACCAATTTGGGTAAGAGCTGGAAAAAGATGCTAAATGCATTGGCTAAGTTCCACTTTCCACTTCTCTCATCATTTAAGAACAGTCTACAGAAGTCTCCCACAAGCGAACCGAGAACACATGAAAAGCTGAAGGGTCTGACGCTCACTCACCTCAATCAGGCTGACTGCCTAACAGCCAAAGCATTAAAATCATTATGTTTTTTTCCCACCTTTTTTAATGAGTTTAAATAGCTCATTGTGCAACTACACCATACATAGAGCCAGGTGTATGAATACTACAACAGAGTGCTGCCTTGTGTAATTAGAATTTTTGCCTTGCAGTGCTGGGTCCCTGGTTCAAATCCCAGAAAGGGCACTATCTGCACAGAGTTTGTATGTTCTCCCTGTGTCTGTGTGGGTTTCCCCTGAGCACTTTGGTTTCCTCCCACATCCCAAAAACACACAGATAAGTTAGTTGGTTTCCCCCTAAATTGGCCCTACACTATGATACATACACTACACACAATACATACATAGACATAGGACTATGGTAGGGACTCAATTGTGAGCCCCTCTGAGGGAAAGTTCAGTGACAATACAATTCATCTTTACAGCACTGCGGAAGATATTGGCTCTATAGAAATACTAAAATAATAATACAAAAATAGAAAAAGGTCATCTGCTGTGTGGCTCTTGCTAGCTCAGTAGCCCTGATTCTATCATCTTAGCCTGTACAGCACTGTGCGGGAGATCTATCTGAGATGAGATAAACAGAATCAAATAAGAGCCAAATAATTTCATCATTCGGAAAATCGTAAGTACTCCAGTAGTATTGGACCAATCAGAAAATGCAGTGATTTATGGCAAAAACTGGAAAGCCACCGAAATGTTAAGCCAATCGAAAGACTTGAAAATACTCTGTGGTATTAAAAGTCTTGTGGTCTATAATTACTGTGCCAATCCGATTTTCGCGGAAAAATTCAGCATTCTTGGATTGGTGCAATGCTCCAGAGTTCTGTAACTGGGCTAAAATTACTGAGTTGTGGTAAATCAGATTTTCCGATTACCGCTACTGAAATTTTCATTCCAATGGAAATTTCTGACCAACTCCATAAGCTGCCACCAGCAGGGCGGCGACTGCGAGAGTTTTCTAAATCAGCGGGAGAGCCTCCAATAAACAGGCACAAACCACAAGACACCTGAAAGTCAGCACAATGACTTGGCAATCTCTTATTGTACTGAATTCTGCTAATACTGTAATACTATTATAGTGGTCCTTTGAAAGCAGAGGACAGCCAATGCATTTGTAGGCCCCAGCCATTACTGGAAATTAACACTTGGCATTTCATTGTACATTTCATTTTATTAAGGAGAGTACACAATACTACATTGCATAGTCAGCAAATCGTATGTACAAAAAAAAAGTAAGAAATGGCTTAAAACACTGAATGGGTTCTGCTAGGTTATGTAATATTACAGCATTCTGTTCCAGTCCATGAAGGTGAATGGGGTGACCTGCCATCAGAAGGTGGCGCTATGTGTACGCACCATGCTGATCTTTCCGTAGTAGATCTTGGCCGGCATCAGGAGATCCTTTTGTACTTGACAAGGTCTTTTCTTTTTCCTCCTTTATGCTGGAATTCTGAGGCTAAAGCAAAAAGAATCTATTTAAATCTATTGTTACAGTTTACTAAACATAAAATGCAACTATACAATACTGTACTTCAGAATAAAGCCTGTCTGCATTTATTCTGATGTTCAGTAAACTTTGCCCCATCTCTACTGGTAACTGTCTTAACCACAAACGGACTTGTGTTAATTAAATTGTAACTGTCGCATATAAAATCAAATATCAATTCTTTATTTTAATCTGGTAAACAAGTAATAAGGATGCTAACCGGGCAATCCAAAAGTTAAAAACCACTATTACTTTTTGTGTTGATAAATGATCATTCCCCAGTTTACCTGATTCTTATTTGATACATTGCAGGAAGTTGCAGGGCATGCTGGGTTGTCTCTTTTTGCATCTTTACTTTCCTCTCAGAGTTAACTAATGCAGCCTGATTGGCTGAAGCTTCTTTCCCTCCTGTTTTCCCCTCCTACACCTCTGTTCCTCTCTGATTAGCCAATATTTCTCATGCTGAGACAATGCACTTTCTATTGCAGAGGGTGGGAGTGCCTGAAGACTGGGAGGAGAGGCGGGCAAAGCATACACAATCAGGCAGAGGAGAGTGAGGGAGGAAATGACATCAGGATTGGCTTCAAGATAGACATTGTGAAAATGGAGAATCCTAAGTAGGATTTTCTCTTATTTACTATAGAAGAATCACTAAAATAAAAATGTGGACTGTGCAATACATATGTTATGTAATTAGAGCAAGTATTTATCTACTTTTATGTTTTTTTTTTTCTGAGATAGTATGGCTGACAGCTCCTCTAAGAGTTACTGCCCTTTGCCCACCCACCTTCCCGAGAGGAAGCACAGGATTTTTACTTACCTGGGGGGCCTCTTCTAGCCCCTTGTAGCCAGCTCCATCAGCATCCCCTGTCCAATTCGATGAGCTGCTGCTGCCAAAATTATTAAGGTCCATGATCCCAAAGGGCTTCTACTGCACATGTGCCATTTTGGGCCTCCCAGCTCCTCAATCGTACTTCAGTTGCTGGGAGTGTTCTGTGCTTGCACAGCAGTGTTCTCCCCAGGCTCTTTTAGCCGGATGATCCACCCGGCTACATTTGGTGACCACACGGCTGTCATCAGCTCACCTCCTCCTATGCTGTAAGCAGAGTTGCCCTGCATTTTCATCTCAACCCACCGCCTACTTTTTCATGCCACCCGGCTGGAAAAAAATTCTGGGGAGAACACTGCACAGTTAGTGAAGGCTTGTAATTGCGCAGGTACAGAGTGCTTCCGGCAACAGGAGGGCAATCAAGGAGGTGTGTGGTTGGGGTTACACGTGCGCAATAGTCTGCAACTGCCTCTAACAAGGCTGACAGTGGCAGAATGGAGGGGACCAGAGGACACTGAGGGAGCTGAGGGGGGCTGGAGGAAGCCAAAAGGTAAGTAAAAATTCTGGGCTTCCCCTCGTCTCAGGTAAGCTGCTCCATCATGGCCGTGTGTCGCCCCCTCCTCCATTCCCCACAGATACAAATTTGTCACTTTGCTAGAGCGATGCGTCTGCAGAGGCCCTGGCCCTTGATTGGTCACCAGAGGGATCAAGTCTATTATCAAGCTGCTTGTTGAAACAGGGGAGAGGCTAGAACGTTGTTGTGAATTGCAATTAGTTTTCCGCTTTTATCAACAAGTCCATCATTAAATACATGAAGCCTAGTCTCACTCATACATCTTACAAATCACTACTGATTTATGCTACGGTTTGTACCCAGTATCTTTTACCCAATCAATTCTAAGATACTTTGATCGTTGCATAGATTAGGTTCGCTTGTGAAGACATAAATTAAAGGGATCCTTAACTGAGAGGGATATGGATGTTTCCTTTTAAACAATACCAGTTGCTTGGCAGTCCTGCTGTTCCCTTAGGCTGCAGAAGTGGCTGAATCACACATCTGAAACAAGCATGCAGCTAATCCAGTCTGACTTCAGTCAGAGCACCTGAACTGCATGCTTGTTGAGGGGCTGTGGCTAAAAGTATTAGAGACACAGGATCAGCAGGAGAGTCAGGCAACTGGTATCATTTTAAAAGGAAAAATCCATATCCTTCTCAGTTTAGATTCCTTTTAAGTAACAGATATTCCACAGTAACTGGACACAATAAATGGAACTGCGATAACCTAAAGATAAAACTGTTCACCTTTTCTCATTATATACGGTACTTGCCTCTGGATCGCCTTTCGGTATTCTATAGAGTGCCTGGGTAAAGTAGAATGCTTGGATTTTGTAATTTGCCTATAACATATACATGGTACTTTGTACTTGTCTTGGTTCACTTTGTCTTTTTTTATCATAGGGTTTAACCTCCCTGGTATTCTGATTATTTCTGAATTTTAGTGTCCGAAAGTGGTGCAATTTTTCACACGATTTTAGACCCTAACAATCATACCGCTAGATAGATCTGCGGCAGCCCTGCACATTATACATCTCCCATGGATCCAGCTCGGGGTTACCACTCTGAGCTGCCGATTTGTGTACCGAGCCTGACTAGGGATTACGCTAAGGAGGTTAATAACCCAGGGCTATAAATCACATTTTGTGCGTGGCTAAGATAAACACTCTAACAGCAGGGAACAGACGAAGGGCAGCAAGTGATCAATTTCTTATACTGGAACAAAACTACAACTGCAGCAAAAAAAATGTAAGCTGTTAAAATCTGGAAAAAACATTTTTTTTTGGACTAGTCCATTTCCTCATGGGGAATTCTCAGGGTTTTCCTTGTTTTCAAAAGCATTTCCTGAATTGCAGTTTAACTGCAAAAACAGTGTGCAAGAAAGTAGGGAGGCTGGCTTGTTTATTACTCTTTTGGCAGTTAGATTTCCCAACTGCTGTTCAGGAAATGCTTTTTAAAACAAATAAAACCCTGAGAATCCCAAATGAGGAGATGGAATAGTCCAAAAACCTGTCAGTTCTGTCAGATTTTTAAAGGGACAGTCTAGTTAAAATTATGCTTTTTTGTTTAACCCCATATCAGTTATTTAATATGGAGAGCATACATTTCTCCATAGACTTCGTGTTAAGAAAAGTAGATGATAACACCAATTCTGCTCAGCGCTCTTGAAAAGCAGAATTAGTGTTATCTACTTTTTTTTTTAACTTAAGGTCTATGGAGAAATGTATGCTCTCCATATTAAATAACTGATACGGGGTTAATGGAAAAGCATAATTTTTACTAAACTGCCCCTTTAACTGCTTAACAATCCTTTGACAATCATAGAGAAAAGCAGATGTCAGCGACACACTTAAATGGTCAAACTTCATCAACATAAAAATTCTAGCAAAGTCCAAATTAGGATAATTTTATTAAATACAATTGATTATCTTATCAGTTTATTTTCACTTCAGGTTCACTTTAAGTAAGCACCCTACTGAATTTTTTTTTCTGCCTATCAGTAAGCCTTTTGAAATTGTATGCGGTTGTTGGCCCCATTATGTTGATCATCCCCTACCTATAGTACCCCCATGTCACTGACTCAGAACAAGTATGCAAATCAATTGTTTAAGTTCTGATGTGACTGGCTGCCTGCTTGTTCCAGGAGTGTGTTATAGAAATTACCAACACAAAGATAAAGAACCACTAAGATGGAAAATTGTAACATACTGGGGGTATATTTGGCAATCTATACTAGGTAAGGAGCTAAGTAACACTGGGGAACATCTGTGCCTTTGTGAGGTTTGTGGGGGTGGAATGGTTTTCCATGTCCCTGTACCAAAGCCCTGCCCCGCCCCTCTGGAGATCTCCCAACCACACCAATGCACCACCACCTGCAACACCTCCCCACACCACTGGTCTCAGGATAAATGTTTGGACTAGAAAGCGCATCTCGGGCTGAAAATGGTTGGGGACCCCTGCTTTAAATGCCTCCCTTCCCTGCATGAAAAGAAACCATTTCTCACAACTCTAGCAATACAAATATAATACTATGCCAAATAAGAAATGTGTAATTATATTGTTCCCATAGTGGGACTACAGACACAACTTTGTCAAAACAACACAGATTTATCTATGGAATGCCTGTTATTAGCTCTTACATGCCTAGAAAGGATTCTGTAGCCATAAATGAACACTCTAAACAAAGTCACACTATAATAACTATATGCAATATTAATTCAGTGCACATTCAAATCGTATAAACGTTCATCAGCGATGTTAAATGACGGTTTTATTTAAACATATACAGACACATATGCTGTTGCATTACCAGTGAGTCAGTATTAGCTCTTTGATCTTCTTCTTGGACTTTTCCATTGACAACAGGTTCGGGTGGAGCCAGGGAAGGGGTGAACTCCAAGCTGGTGACAATAGAACTTTCCTTGTTCACACTAGCAGGCGCTACCACTTCTAGAGGAAAGAGTTCAGTTACTGCACTGAATTAGCATTTTTATGCCTACACACCACCATTTGTACTTTTATAAGGGCTTGGGCACATATCCACATTACTCACAGGTCATTTTGCAGAGTAACATGGCATCTGACTTACTCTTCATTGCAGCAATGACCTCACACATCATATGGGACAGCATTGCGTTGTGTGCAGAAATGCATTAAAGAATCACTATCATGGAAAAATGTTAACACTTAAAATACATAAAAACACAAATAAATGTACGGTACATTTCTACTCGAGTAAAATGTGTTATTAATTACTTTCCACCTATGTTGCTGTCACTTATGTCAAGTTGTAGAAATCTGACAGAACTGACAGGTTTTGGACAAGACCATCTCCTCATGGGGATTCTCAGTATTTTCTTTATTTACAAAAGCACTTTGTGAACAGCAGTTGCCTATTCTAACTTCCTAAATTGCCTATCCTAACACACATGTGTGCAAACAGGTGTGTGTGTGTGTGTGTGTGTGTGTGTGTGTGTGTGTGTGTGTGTGTGTTGGGGGGGATGGAGAGGGGGCTGTATCTTTGTATAGATACTTTACAGGGAGAGCTTTTGAAAAGCATAAATTAAATACCGAGGAACCCGCCATGAAGAGATGAACTAGTCAGAAACCTGTCAGTTCTGTCATATTTCTACTAACTACCGTAAGCAACACAGTAGAAAAATAATTTATAGCTTATTTTACTCTGGAAGAAACACGGTTCTTATCTGTATGTGTTTGCATGTATTTTACATTGTACAATTTTTCGTAATAGTAATCCTTTAAGCAGTGCGTCACCAGAACCCACAGCCAAGCAAATACATAAGTTTGCTCATTAGACAGCACTGTCAATGCATTCTCTGATGTGCTGGCATTTTGCACAGTGAAATCATCTCAGCAATGCAAAAATGTGTCCAGGCCTTAGCAGTAATGGATCCCAGCAGTTATATGTTCTATGTAAATGCTACATGAAGCTATGCGAGTGCACACCAGGGACAGTCTGGAAATCCATACCAACCTGCTGCTGCTTGTGGGAGGACACTTCCTGTAACCATGTGTGATGCGGCTCCCTCTACCTGGTTGGTGTGATTTGTCGCTTCAGTGAAGGCCTGAAAAGAAGTCAGAAAATACAAACTTCGTATGAGAACAGGGTTGATATGATCAAAGTAATTCATATGTGTTGAAAAGTAGACCAAAAAAAATCGTAAGATCTAAAATGTTACCTACAGATTTTGACCAAGGTGGTCATACACTTATCGATTTTCCCATTAAAATTTCGAATGACTGACCGAAAATCAATCAAAACTATCAACCGGACTGGTCGGAGGTTTTCATCAATCAGGGGTGGGGCAGGAGCAGTGGTCCATGCAAAGGCCATTGTGTTGCATCCAGCAGTGCAACAATGTGGTTCAATCGATTTTCAATAGGTTTCTTGCTGAAATATAGTGATTATGGATGTGCTGTGAGTGGTAGGAATTGATCTTCCTCTAACAAGATTTTGACCAGAGAAGGTTCGATCAATTTGCCACAATGGGTGGCAATCTACCTGTGTATGGCCACCTTAATACAGTATATCCTACTAGTTATCAGTAACAGTAGATAAGGGTTGATACTCAGAGGCATTATTGACTAACTGCACTAGTTTTTGTTCACAGACCACGGCAGTGTTTTTTTTTTGTTTTTTTTTTGAGAATACTGAGAATAACGCAGCATCTTAGGTTTGGAGGCCATTACAGAGGAACTTCGCAATTTTGAAAAATGTTCAAGATTCCCGAATTGCAAAGTACTGCATTTTGAAAAGCGATTCCCATAGTGATTTCTGTTTGACCTTGCAGGCACTGAATGTGATCGCTACAGGATTTCTCCAAAAATGCTGTATGGAATGCTTTGGAACCACTGTCATGGTCCCAGCTTTGCAGGAAGCACTGTACTGGGTCCCAACCCTTACCTTTATCTTCTGGGTGTCCCTCCTCCATTGGGAATGCATAAACATACATGCACATGCAATCAGAGTAACTCTGTGAATCCATGCCTGTATATCCAACCAGAATCTAATCTGTATGACCTTCTTAATTCCAGGTGCAGATTTGTTAGGAAGGAAATCTCCACCCACTACCATACAGGCCTGAAATGTTAAATTGAAGCCCAAACTGGCATCCAGCTGAAGGTTTGTATAAACACTGAATAGAAAAATGGGGTAATTTATTGTGGCTAGATCATCAGTTAGCTCAAAATCATTGCATGATTGGCGTTTTACATAGTAAGGAATACTACCCATCATTGCAAGCATTTCACACTACATGAAGTGTACCCAACTGTTGGACCAGCCATAGATAAGTGTTTCTAAACATTATTATACACTATTGTCAATGGCTACCTTTAGGGGAAAAGCACAACATACTACAATACAATAGGTACTGGTGCCAGCAAGGACAGACATTTCCCAGCTTGTATTCAGTAAGACTTTCATTGAAAATGGCCATGCCTACCAAGAGTGCCCAATCAGTTGTCATTTTAAAAATCATACTGGAAAAACAACCGTACTTGCTGCAGGCTTCCCAATCTTATAAATATACATTACGCTTACTTGTTTGCTCTCAACAGAATTCTGAACAATCGGCCTGGTCAAGTTGAGTTCAACAGAAGATACGTCGACCTTCTGAGCCGCTGCTGGTGCATCCACTCTGGCTATACCTTCAAACATCTGAGATCTGGTCATTACTGGAGAGAACGTTTGGACTGCGCCAGATCTTTCCTTCTGTCCTTCTGTACCATTCAGTGCTTCTCCATTTACACTAACTTTTCCATCTACCTACAGAAACAAATGAACAGGTTCAGATATAGTGCTACGGGTGCAAGGTATGGCCTTCTGGGGAGTAATGGTAAATTAGTCATCAAAGAGCTTCAAGCCTATAAACCAGGGGTCTCAAACTCGCGGCCCGCGGGCCATTTGCGGCCCTCGATACAATATTTTGTGGCCCTCACAGGCAAAAGCTTCCTTATAGTTCGCTTCAGTGCTCCCAAGCTTCGCCGCATCCCCGCCGCTAAACGAGGGCTGCAGAGCCCCCAAATTGCCCAGGGGGCAATCCGCCGGCATTTCCTGGAAGGGGCAGAGCTTTCAGCTTCAGCTCTGCCCCTCCTGACGTCAATCGCCACCTCTCCCCGCCACTCTCTGTGAAGGAAGAGTGGGAGGGGCGGGCAGAGGCGGTGATGCGCCGCGATTGTGAAATTCCTTATGCGGCGCAGCCTCATCCGGACTTTGCCTTCTGCCGCCCCCCAGGTAAATTGAGTTTGAGACCCCTGTTGCTATAAAAGCTCATTTCAGCTCTTCTCTTGTTATATACAATGTCTATGTAACGTCAGCCCATTTGTATTGAGCTGTACTGTACCCGAGCCTCTGACACATTAGATGGAACATAAGACAGTCCAGAATGCTGCGGAGTCCAGCTCCTGTAAGCAGAAGGAGCTTTGATAGGCAATTAACCACCCTGGCGTTCTGATTAAATCGCCAGGGTGGCTGCGGGAGGGTTTTTTTTAAATAAAAAAAAAACTATTTCATGCAGCCAACTGAAAGTTGGCTGCATGAAAGCCCACTAGAGGGCGCTCCGGAGGCGATCTTCCGATCGCCTCCGGCGCCCAGAATAAACAAGGAAGGCCGCAATGAGCGGCCTTCCTTGTTTTGCTTATATCGTCGCCATAGCGACGAGCGGAGTGACGTCATCGACGTCAGCCGACGTCCTGACGTCAGCCGCCTCCGATCCAGCCCTTAGCGCTGGCCGGAACTTTTTGTTCCGGCTACGCTGGGCTCAGGCGGCTAGGGGGGCCCTCTTTCGCCGCTGCTCGCGGCGAATCGCCGCAGAGCGGCGGCGATCAGGCAGCACACGCGGCTGGCAAAGTGCCGGCTGCGTGTGCTGCTTTTTATTTCGTTAAAATCGGCCCAGCAGGGCCTGAGCGGCAGCCGCTGGCGGTGTTGGACGAGCTGAGCTCGTCCAGACCGCTCAGCTGGTTAAAGAAGAAAGCATAACATGAATGTTACATTTACTCTGGGTTCTACAAAACTTCACTGCACTTGTTTCTAGCTTAACATACTGCTCCCTCCCATAATGCTCTTGCATCAAGTTTAGATATTTTGCTACACATATGATAAGTTTTGGCATCATTATGTCCCTCACATGAAAAGTGCTGCAGTAAGTGTTTATGTCCTCCATATTATAAGTGCTGCTACTATGCTCCAACATCTGTTTCCCCATTTCAGTCCACCAGTCCAAACATAATTAATGTTGCCCCTCACCTTCTATATGTGCTTCCCTCCAGGAGTGTAACTACAAATCATGGGGCACTACAGCAAAATTTTGATAGGGCCCAATTATGCACACATCCCTTTCCTTTCCTCCATTGGTGACCCTCACAACATGGGGATTCATCATACAAGGGTCATAAAACAAGTGTGGCCATCAGGATCTTCACACCCATAACAGGTGCAGCCTCAAAAAACACCTGATCTGGAGTATCAGAGAACGGGAAGGTTAGTAGTTGGGGCTCCGCACACCTCTGGGCTCCCCTGTAGCTACAGGGGCTGCTACCCCCTAGTTACGTCCCTGCTTCCCACCCGTGTAACAAATTCTACCCCCTGTAAAACAGAAAAGGGTTTATTGTACATAGTATTTATGTCTCTTGCGTGCACATGACATGTCTCAATGACAGGACAAGGAGGGGTTGTAATTTATTATAATAGCTATATCAAGAAGCCGAGAGTCTATTTTTATTCAAAAACATACCATATCTCAAACTTATACAGAAGCACATGATATACAGTCCAGCAAGTGACACACTCTAGGCCCAAAGCTTAATGGCCTGTAACCACTGAACCATGTGTCTTGTAGTCAGGATTTTATCAATCGTTTTCTCATGTCCTACATTAACAGTTCGCCACACCATTTCTGGACACCTTTACTGCTTTACCCACAGCCGAATAAGAGGGGGTTCTCCACTCACTCCCCCATAGTGTGCTTTTATCCTTTATAAGCAAATAACATGTTCCATATTAATATGGGTGCTCATTGTCTACAAAGAGGCCATACAAAGTCAAGAAAACCCAAACAGTCAACTGGTAGAGGGTGTTCTGACATACAGTAAAATAATAAACTACAGAGATATTAATACTGAAAACAATGAAAAAACTAATGCTAATGTAAAACATTCCAAAACATTTAGTAGAGGAGCTTTTTACTCTGCCAGGCATTTCTCCAGTGTAGGCCCTTACCTTAAATGTTTTGAGGACGTGCTGTGTGTTTCTGGGCTGTGAGTAAGGCTTGGCTGTCAGCATAGGCACAACCTTTGAGACCGCGCTTTTTGTCGGTGACGTGGGACTTGTGAGTGATTTGAACACAGGGTCCGTGGTGGGGGATATTGTTGCCTCCACTGTAGAGGTGAATTTTTGTGAAGGCAGAGACTGCTGCCTCAGATACTTTAGTGGGTTGGGGTCCTCTGATGAGGAGAGTAAGCTGGGCTCTACTGAATGGCTCCTCTCCAGAATTTTTGGCATCACTAAACTTTCAAGAACAGCTTCACTTATCGTAAACCTCTCAATGTATTTTTGCAGTATCTTGTCCGCTTCCTCTTTTGTCTTGGCGCTTTTGTAGGCTTCGTGCAGTTCTTTCTCTCTTCGTTCTCTGTGATAAACACGTGAGGAACATGTAAATAGAGTGCAAGGAATCATCTCACCACACACACAGAGGATGGGAATTTACACAGAGAAATCTCACTTTTCTTCCACTATTTCCTTATAGGTTTTTATACTCTTTCTTCTTTCAGACAAGTCTGGTTCCCCACTGAGTAACCTCTCCATCTTCTTCCTCTCTTCTTCTTTCTTTATCAGGTCCTGTGATGCACTTCTCCTCCGGGTTTTCCACCGGGCCAGGTCCTACACAAAGGGTGCAAGGAATGAAAGAAAGAGAAGATCATCATTTCCACAGAGTAAAAATTATCAAATGATGGAAGGTAAATATGCACATCACATACATCTAACATTTCACACCAGGGTCTCTTGAGCTCCTGGGCATGTTAACACAACTAATAAAAATGGCATCCAAAGGAAAAAATCTGAACTAAAATGTATAGTAACCCGCAGCAGCTATGGATTAATGCCCTTGGAGTTGATTCACAAAATGAATTGTATGAATTATCGCTCCGTATCCATTCTATCTCTCCGTGGCAGAGTACAGCTATATTACCAGTGCCAACACCAGCAGGGTTCCATGCTCGCTACCTCCTCATGATGGGACCAGGGCAACATGATTGCCTATATGGGTGAAGTATGGTAGGGACTTTGTGGGCCGCCAGCTGCTACATTAGCCATGAAGGCCTGACAGGAACACTGAACATGATGGCTAAAGCGAAGCGAAGATTGTCTGGAGCTTATGGTCTCCCATCAGAGGATTCCTTGGGTAGTGGAACATGGAACACTGGCTAGATATAACAAGTACTGGGGTAACTCCGAGTCCTCCAAAACTATCACTGCTTCCTTGCGGTGGAAGTTGAAAGGCTAAGGGAAGGAACCTCAACAGAAATTCAGTGTGCCTGGAAGCTCTAGGTGGCAGCCTACCGCCAAGATCGGGTGTTGAAGGCTAATCTACACACCCTAAATCAAATTATTGCTAAAAATGCCAGCTGTTAATAAAAACCTTAAAAGGTCACAAGGATATAAGGTAGAGCAAGACATTCAGGAAACCAAAAAAGTATGATGCCATTAATATCCAGTAATGGTGAACCCAACAGAGCTTACAGTAATAACTTTATATATTTATTAATTCTTCGGCTTGTTTCGGGTACAATACCCTTCTTCAGGATTTCTATATACATGGTCATGTCAGATTATAGCTGATTTGCCTGCCAGTTCCCTGCAGGGGTGGTTGTTCCTGGCTTCATGTTGGCCAGATGCATTTGTCATATCTTGTCCACTGTATTTGAGAATCAGATATACATGTATATATAAGGCCTGAAGAAGGTATTGCACCAAAACAAGCCAGCGTTTTTGCCTAAAGAATTAATAAATATATAAAGTTGTTACTGTAAGCTCTGTTGGACTCATCATTACTGGACATTATTGGCATCATACTTGTAAAGTTTTTTTTCACCCTTTTTGGATTATTAAAGCCAAAGAAAATATTTTTGGTTTCACACATTTTTTGTTCAACCTTATATCCTTGTGATCTTTTGATGTCATTGTTGGTGTAGAACACCTCAAAGGCTGTGTATTTCTATATGTAATCTCTCAACATTTAAATCTAAACTAGTTGGCAGAGATTCCAACTATCTCTAGCTTTACTTAAACCCTTGAAACAGAGCAGCTTATGTTTTTAATAAGCTATCCCTGCTCCAGTCATCAAATTGCAAGCATCTAAAATGATTGCAGACGTGTTGCCTGCATCAAACTTGGCTTACTGACTTCAACAGGAAGTCTTCATACTCCAGCATTGAAGTGCACGATGCTATCAAAGAAAGTTCAAAACGCCTCATCATTACATCAGTCATGAAAAGCTGAACTTTATGTATGAATCGCTCCTGAGTGCTCCATTCAAAATAAAGGTAAATGTTTTGTATAGAAGAACATGATAAATATCTCACCTATATGCATGTGTTTTTATTTCAAATCTACTGATATGAAAATGTATGCAAAAACTCAAATGCAGAAATGATCACATTGTTAACAGAATGTTTTACTCGATGTTATTTGGCTATGGATAGAACTACCTACATCTTGCCACGTGTCATCCTCCTCTTTCAGCAAGTCATTGATGTACTGTAAGTGTTCATGGTGAGCTCTGCTATGAGGCAGCATACCTCCTTCCTCTTCGTATCTCATGTCACACATGCTTACACTCCTGCACGATACATGAGAACAAGGGTTACTTTTCACTATCATCTGTTGCATTCTGCAGAATAACCACAAGATGGCACCAGAAGATAAACAGTTCATGCAGCTTTTCAGTAGAATGCTGTGAAGCTGAAATTCCATGCTTCCCCTGTAGGAGGAGATACTTTATAACAAATCCAAGGGAAACAAATGCATTTTAATACCATATGTGCAATGCTAAAAGTACATGCATTTTATAGGTTATTATATGCCATTATATAGAAGTATAGTAAGTCCTGCAGATGCTATGCTGTAATACTTCAAATACCATACACAAGCAAACATAAAAAAACATTGCATATCTGAATAGTTTTATGACACTGGTCCTTCTTTAACTGACATTTTCTCCTAGGAGATAATTTTCTTTTCTTTAAAATAACTTTTCAGCAGTGCCGGGACAAGGTCCTCCAGCACCCAAGGCTGAGATACCAAAGTGCGCCCCTCCATCCCTCCACCCCAGCCGTCATACACCAAAGTGCGCCCCTCCATCCCTCCCACACTGATTGCTATTAGACTAAGAGGCGCCCCAGAGCCCCCCAGCACCTGAATCTCTGGTTATCTGGCTTGCAGTCACTGCCATGTAGCCCCTTTTATTATTTCTCTCTGCTTCAAACACAATAGGGGAATGATAGCTGAGTGAGTTGTGCACCCCCTCATACACTGCTCCCTGAGGCTGGAGCCTCTCTTGCCTCTGCCCTGCTTTTCAGCATTCAGGAATTGAAAAAGTACCATAATGTAGGTGAAAAAGTCCTGTCAAAATAAGTAGGATTATTTTCTATCTTGCTGGTGGCTTCAAATGCAATTTAGTGTAAAAAAAAAAAAGTGAGAAAATATCACCTAAGGGAAAAATTAGGCGTAAAAGGGAATTGAATAAGGGTCACTGTGTGAACTGCACTTGCCAACATTCACTCTTAAAACAGAAGGTGTATGGAATGTGATAATGCATCATTTCCTGACTGTGGGCTGACTTCTAAAAACCTGTGAAGGTAAATTGAATAATTCGAAAGCTGTTGGTTAATAGCAACTTTGGTTTATTGATTATTAACTCTAGCCTTTTCTTACTGTTTTGGCCTTCCTCGGAGCAAGGTATGGTTTGGCTATATTACTCTATGGAAAAGACCTTTGAAAGTGCTGTGACGGTCACGGTATCCAGTTACATTATGGAGAAATAGAACTCTCAGTAGATGGTATAGCTTTTACTGCAGGGGAGGCTGCTTCCAACTACAAAAACCCTGGTGGTTTTGATGCTCTATAACTCAACTAGGCACCCTGTAAAGAGCACACTCACACATCCTACCCACAGAGTCCATTATCCAGTTTATACCTTACTCTGATAGAGACAAAACAGCCTGACGACCTGTGCCTAAATGGTGTCATTTTCATAAGGACATTTACAGTAATTAAAAGTAGGCCTTGCTCTAAAACAAAAATTCAAACAGCAGACTGAATATACACAAGTTCAATTTAACAACAGTCCAGGTCTTGAATGGAAATAGATAGCCATTTCGTTTTTATGAGCACTGATAAAAGCCTTCCTTGTGCAAACTTATCCTTTATGACATTTAACTGTCTCAAATGTTAGGCTGAAGTGAAGGCTGAGCAAACTAAAACTGCTGTAACCGAGCAGCATGTTCAGCTCTATGGAGAGGAGAATGGAAACGTATGGTGTACGGCAGAGCAGCATCCTGTGGCATGGGTAGGGCAAACAATGCACACGTTTGTCGTTTAGCAAAACCAAGGGGCTGCATCACTAAAATAAATCGTTAGATAGCTACACACACTAGAGCAGTGATGGCTAACCGTGGCACTCCAGCTGTGACAAAACTACAAATCCCATCATGCCTCTGCCTCCCTGAGTTGTTATTATTATTTATTAGATTTATATAGCGCCAACATATTATGCAGCACTGTACAATAAATAGGATTACAGACAATGATAACAGGGGTGACAGAACAATACAGGTAACAGACCATAGATACAACAATACAGGTAATAGCAATAAGATACACAACACAATGCAGATAGTATGCTTAGAGCTGTCAGAGCATTGCAATGCCTCATGGGACTTGTAGTTCCACCACAGCTGGAGTGCCAAGGTTCTCTATCATGGCTTAGACTCAAGTGCAGTGATGGCTATCGATGGTCTTGGTCTAGTTTTTTTGTCTACTGTGTGTACAAGGCTCAATAGTGTATGCCTGCATTAATACAAACGCATTAGTTATTAAAGGACCACTATTGCGAAACACTAAAATGTAAAATGTATGTGTACACATATTTATAAGTAGTACTTTTCTTCCAGATTCAAGTGCACTGTAAATTCCTTTTCTCCTGGGTTCCTGTTGCCTACAGTAGGCAGTAAAATGGTGGCACATCGGACAGGTTTTGGACTGGTCCATCTCTGCTTGGGGGGGGGGGAATTCTCAAAGTTTTCTTTATTTTCAAAATAAATCACTTACTAAACGACAGTTGCTCAGTCCAACTGCCAAAATAGTGTGCACATGAGTAGGCAGCATCTTTATATAGATCCTTTCCAGAGATTGCTTTTGTAAAGAATAACGAAGACACTGAGAACCCCACATGAGGAGGTAAACTAGTCCAAAACTTGATAGAGCCGTCAGACTTTCACTGCCTGCTGTGAGTGACCGTAACATAGGAGAAAAGTAATTAATAGTGCATTCTATGTGCAATATGTGTACACCTTTGCAATAGTGATCCTTTAGCCAGATAAATGACAGGTAGAAAAATGGCCACTATGCCAAACAGAGCTCAAACAGTAACTTTGCTGATGCCACAAGCTCAGTGTTTGAATAATTGCTGACATGGGAAAGGCTCCAGGTTAAAGTCTCTACTGGGAAATATAAATGAGGAATAGTTGGCTTTGCTGCACTCCCGAGGGAGAAGGAGACACACCTGCATAAATACCCTTCAGCTGGCAGAACTGTACATGGCGTGAAACTGTCATACATGTTTACAGCGGCAGACAAGCCTGACACATCCTGCCATTGCAGGTTAAGCTCTGCCATCAATTTAGCAGAATGAGGTCATGTAGCAAATACCTTTCTATTTCACAAGTGCTACATATACTCACAGGGAAATGTGATCCAAAAATACCAGCATGTGCAATATCACTGCATTATAACATTCATGGCGAGTACATAAAAAGGAACATTAAACATCAGTATTGCATTTGCCTGCATGTTTTTACATAAAACCACAGCATTTTGATGCCTTTGTATGTTCATTGCTCTCCTCTGCACCACTTGCAGATCACAGAGCTGGCTTTGCTGTGTATTCATGTAATAGGATAACTCTGTTACTGGACTGGACATCAGCTGGCCAATTCACCTGAGTGTGTCTGGAGATAACCAGGCAGACAGAATACTGAATGACAGCTGCAAGGGCAATTCTGTTATCTTGAAGACTGCAGAAGCTCCCCACTGCCTCATTATTAAAGCCGGAAAGCAGAGCTGAACTCATGCACAGGAGAGATGGAAAACACAGGGAAATCCATCCTGTGTGTGTTTATAGAGAAAAGCCAGTGTAATTCTCCCTTCTCCACAAATAATGAGCCACTGTAATTTGATCTCCCAGCTGTCTGCCGAGTTGAGAGCTACCATATAAAAACAGGTGGTTATCTCTTTCTGTGCTCCCAGCAAATCAGTCAGTAACCACATTGCAGCATCAAAAAGTGAAATGAATAAGAGGCATGGGCCGAAATGCAATTAACTTTTTCTTCTAAGTTTTCTACTAGGTGATATTTGCACACAAGTGAATAAAATGCCCTTTAAAGCAGGGGTCCCCAACCTTTTTCGGCCCGGGGACCACGTTCTGACCAAATTTTTCTCCGGGGCCCACGGGGGGTGGGGGGGGGGATGTTTCGGGGGCTGGGGGCGGGCTTGGTTTAGCGTCCTAGTGGACAGTGTCGTGCACAGCGGGTTACGGGGGGGGGGGGGGCATAGCTAGCATAGTTGCCTAAGTATAGGGAGTTTAGTTGCCCCAGTATGGCTAGTACAGTTACCCCGTATAGCTAGTATAGTGCCCAGTAAAGCTAATATAGTGCCCAGTAAAGCTAATATAGTGCCCATTGTAACTAGTATAGTGCCCAGTATAGGTAGGTAGTGCCCCAGTATAGTGCCCAGTATGGGTGGGTAGTGCCCCAGTATAGCTAGTAAAGTGCCCAGTATAGCTAGTATGCCCCAGTATAGTTAGTATGCCCCAGTATAGCTAGTATAGTGCCCCAGTATAGCTAGTATAGTGCCCCAGTATAGCTAGTATGCCCCAGTATAGCTAGTAAAGCCCCAGTACGGCTAGTATAGTGCCCAGTATAGCAAGTATAGTGCCTCAGTATAGCTAGTATGCCCCAGTATAGCTAGTATAGTGCCCCAGTATAGCTAGTATGCCCCAGTATAGCTAGTATGCCCCAGTATAGCTAGTATGCCCCAGTATAGCTAGTATGCCCCAGTATAGCCAGTATAGTGCCCACTACGCCTAGTATAGTGCCCTAGTATAGCAAGTATAGTGCCCTAGTATAGCAAGTATAGTGCCCTAGTATAGTGCCCCAGTATAGTGCCCCAGTATAGCAAGTATAGTGCCCTAGTATAGTGCCAAGTATAGCAAGTATAGTGCCCCAGTATAGCAAGTATAGTGCCCCAGTATAGCAAGTATAGTGCCCCAGTATAGCAAGTATAGTGCCCCAGTATAGCAAGTATAGTGCCTCAGTATAGCAAGTATAGTGCCCCAGTATAGCAAGTATAGTGCCCCAGTATAGCAAGTATAGTGCCCCAGTATAGCAAGTATAGTGCCCCAGTATAGCAAGTATAGTGCCCCAGTATAGCAAGTATAGTGCCCCAGTATAGCAAGTATAGTGCCCCAGTATAGCAAGTATAGTGCCCCAGTATAGCAAGTATAGTGCCCCAGTATAGCAAGTATAGTGCCCCAGTATAGCAAGTATAGTGCCCCAGTATAGCAAGTATAGTGCCCCAGTATAGCAAGTATAGTGCCCCAGTATAGCAAGTATAGTGCCCCAGTATAGCAAGTATAGTGCCCCAGTATAGCAGCCCCCACCTCCCCCCCGCGGCCGCCGCTGCAGTTACCTTGGCCGGCGGTCTTTCATATTCCCCTCTCTCTCTCTTCCCAGCGTGTGAGTCACAACAGCGCGCCCTGCGGCTGCTGTGATAGAGAGGGAGGAAGCAGGAAGGAGAGAGCGGTTCCCATAGTAACGGCGTGCCGCTACAGGAGGCCGCTCTTTCTCTCCTGCTTCCTCCCTCTCTATCACAGCAGCCGCAGGGCGCGCTGTTGTGACTCACGCTGGGAAGAGAGAAAAGGAGAATATAAGAGACCACGCGGCCGCCAAAGGTAACAGCAGCGGCGGCCGCGGAGGGGGCGGGGCGGTGGGGGCAGACAAGAGGACAGTCCCGCGGCCCATTGAAAACGTCCTGCGGACCACCAGTGGGCCGCGGACCACAGGTTGGGGATCCCTGCTTTAAAGCACTAGCAAGGAATAAAATACTACCCCTTTTTCACTTACTTTTGGTACTTTTCCAATTGCAAAGTGCTGAAAAGTTTCTTTAAAAATAAGTTGAAAAATTATCTCCTGGGAGAAAACTCAGGAGAAAAAAGTGAATTGCATTTAGGCCATGGACCCATATGTGTAATTAACTTTTTCTCCTGAATTATCTCCTAGGAAATAATTGTTCATCCTCTCTCTCTCTCAAAATAACTTTTCATTTGAAAAAAAGAGCCAACAAGTAGGTAAAACTGTACTATTAAAATGACATTTTCTTGTTTGCTGGTGGCTTAGAGGGCATTTTATTGGCAAGGTGTGAAAATATCAACTAGGAGAAAAAAAGTTACTGGTAATTGCATTCGGACCATGGTGTTTGTATTATTACCACACGGCTAAACTCGAATGATGCTTTATACATAAAGCAGTGTTCTCCCCAGGCTCTTTTAGGGGGTGCTCCACCCGGCTGATGTTGGTGAGCACCCGGCTGTCATCAGCTTGCCTTCTTTTCCTCATATGAGGAGCCAGCCCTGCATTCCCCAGTCATGCCCCACCTGGCTACTTTTTCATGCACCCCGCCTGAAATAAAATTTCTGGGGAGAACAATGTAAAAAATATTAATCATCATAATCAACATTATATAATGAATCAGGTCCAGCGTGTTGCTTGGTACTTACCTCTACCATCTGCTGGGCAAACTGAAAGAACGAGTGCAAGCTGTCTTTACTATTTGAAACCACAGTCTAGGTAATTTAAAGGTTGTGGCTTGGAATAGTACCCATTTACTCTGCATGGCACTCTGATAATCTCCTTTGATTTTTGCCATCAAACAAGAAATGATTGCCATGGACAACTGTTTACATTTTCATCATGGTTCTCTTTATATGAAATTGCTCACTTCCTGTACTTCAAACAGGTCACAGGAATAGCAGCACTGCTATATTCCTCCAGGAATAAAACATTCATTTCAAAGCGTGAGCATAAATTCCCATTTCATTTTATGCGACTGTCCAAATATTTAATGGAAAGACTTAAAGAAAGGACTAAGATGGTGTCAACAATGTGAACCCTCATCTGTGCAATGCACAGTAATACATCGCCAAATTCCACTGTTACAGGACTTAAGACAACACAAGGCAGAAGAAAAAATGTCAAATATTAGGAGGATTCCTTTTGCACACCACAGTAAAGCGCGGCACCGCTTATAGGAGAGAGTACGGGAAGACTCTACATTGTGTCAATTGGGCTCGTTTATTGCCTAGTAACTGTACATATATACTCAAAATAGGAAATGTAATCACTTACACACAAAACTTTACAGTACATGTAAAATAATGCATAAAAGGCTCCAGTCTTTCTGAAATGGTACCAGGGTTATGTTACTTGGCAAATTTATAAGTGGTCCTTGGGAAAGTTTCACTTGTGCGTCTCCTTTTTCTCTCTGACACACACATGCAGGACAGTAAACAAGACAAGACACAGAACATTTATATTGCGCTTTTCTCCTGGTGGACTCAAAGTGCTAGAGCTGCAGCCACCAGGGTGCATTAAGCAGGCAGTAGCAGAGTTAGGGAGTCCAGCCCAAGGTCTCCTTACTGAATAGGTGCAGGCTTACTGAACAGGAAGAACTAAGATTTAAACCCAGGTCTCCTCAGAGACAGAGCCCTTAACCAGTAAACTATCCAGCTTGCAGACTCAACCTGCATTTTTACTCAACCTCAAGTGTTCCTTACTCAAAGTGTTCCAGTGAATATTCAGGCAGGGGACACACTTGTCTTTCAGTTTTCTGCGCGCGTTTTTCTGCATACTTTTTCCTCGCACCAACTGTGTTTCTATGCAGGAAAACGCGTGCGTGTTTTTCACAGCAGCTAATGTAATTGATAGAGAAAACTGACAAAGGGCCCACTCACACTTGAGCGTTTTGCTGGCGATTTCGGCAAAACGCTCAAACACTAGCGCTTTTGAAAGCGCTAGTGTAATGAAACCCTATGGGTCCAGTCTTACTTGGGCGATTCGCGCTAATCGCCGCAAAATCGGCCAAAATCGTGAAATGCAAACGAGTCGCCTGCAACATTTTCAGGCGATTTCCCGGCGATCGCGGTTCAGTGCTATAGAAGCGCTAAACGAGATTGCGGTAAGCGTTGGTGTTTTGCGCTTTCAAGTGTGAATGGGCCCAAAATGTGCAGAATCATCATGCAGAATGTCAGGTTTTTTTCTGCGCGCGAACAACATATTAAGTGTGAACTTGCCCATTGATTAACATGAGTTCTCAGTTTTTCTGTGCAGAAAACGCGCACGAAAACAGTCAAGTGTGTTCCCTGCCTCAGTCAAATTTATGCTTTGGAATTAATTTTTTTAAATAAGAAAAGGCTACAAAGTGCTGAGGTGATAAGCGGTGCACAATGCTGTAGTTTTTTTTTTTTTAACAAAAAAACATTTTAAGGTGAAATGCACACTGAACGATAAAAAGTTGTTCAGGTGGCTTTGTATTCATGACAGTGGGCTAGGTAATTTTTGCCCAGAACACTTTTGTTCATTGAATCATGCAATTAGCAATTTGCATGTGTTACAACAATCGCTGGCGTTAAAGGCTCACAATTATCTAATTGAATCAGGCCCTGGGAGTCTGGCTTTGCAAATGGCAAGGAAACAACATAAAAGGGGAATAGTGGTGGTTGGCTGTCATGGGCGTCGCTAGCTCTATTTTAGGAGGGCCTGTGCCCCCAACATGTCCGCGGGTGCCCCGCTGTCTCCCCTGGCCGCCGCTAAACACCCCTCCCCCCCTGCTAGCCGCCACCGCTGCCAGCATCAGACCTCGATAAGCCGGCAACCACTAGTGCGGGAGCTAGGACCTAGCGGACATCGCACTGATATGCGGAAGTGACTTCCGCATATAAAGCGTACTGCGTCCGCTCTAACTGGTCGGATCGCCGGCTGATACGGAGGTCTGACGCTGGGCTGCTGCTGGGAGGTGAGAGAGGGGCACCTGTCACTACCTAACTGGGGGTCCCTGTCACTACCTAACCTGGGGGGCTCCTGTCACTCACTACCTAACCTGGGGGTCCGTCACTCACTACCTAACCTAGGGGCCCTGTCACTCACTACCTAACCTGGGGGCGCCTGTCACTCACTACCTAACCTAGGGGGTGCCTGTCACTCACTACCTAACCTAGGGGGTCCCTGTCACTCACTACCTAACCTGGGGGGCGCCTGTCACTCACTACCTAACCTGGGGGTCCCTGTCACTCACTACCTAACCTGAGGGGTACCTGTCACTCACTACCTAACCTGGGGGGCACCTGTCACTCACTACCTAACCTGGGGGTCGCCTGTCACTCACTACCTAACCTGGGGGTCGCCTGTCACTCACTACCTAACCTGGGGGTCCCTGTCACTCACTACCTAACCTGGGGGTCCCTGTCACTCACTACCTAACCTGGGGGGCGCCTGTCACTACCTAAACTGGGGGGCTTCTGCCACTACCTAAACTGGGGGACTCCTGGCACTACCTTAACTAGGGGGCACTATCTAAACTATCCAGGCCAGCCAGCCCAGCATCACCACCAGCCAACCAGCCCAGAATCACTGTCAAAAAGTCCACAGCATCACCACCAGTCAGGCCAGCATTTACTTCAACCAGCCAAGCACAGCCCAGCTTTACCGCCAGCCAGGTCACCGCATCACCGCCAGCCAACCCAGCCACAGCATCACCGACAGCCAACCCGGCCTCAGCATCACTGCCATCTAGGCCACAGCATCACTGCCAGGCCTTTCAGCCCACACATCATCCCCAATCCAGCCAAAAACAGTATTGTCAGGCACAGCAGCCAGCAGAGGAGAATTCAGAAGCCAGGAGAGAGGTGTCTACCATATTAAGGGGGCATTCTGCTCATTTATGTGAAATGCTGTCTATGTGCCTCGTGACTGCTGAATTTGTCTTGTTGGGGGCCTCATGATTGCTGAATTTGTCTTGTTGGGGGCCTCATAATTTGTTGGGAGCCTTAAGCTTGCTGAATTTGTCTTGTTGGGGGCCTCAAGATTGCTGAATTTGTCTTGTTGGGGGCCTCATGATTTGTTGGGGGCCTCATGATTGCTGAATTTGTCTTGATGGGGGCCTCACGATTGCTGAATTAGTCATGTTGGGAGGCCTCATGATTGCTAAATTTGTCTTGTTGGGGGCCTCATGATTGCTGAATTTGTCTTGATAGGGGCCTCACGATTGCTGAATTTGTCTTGGTGGGAGGCCTCATGATTGCTGAATTTGTCTTGTTGGGGTCACATGATTGCTAACTGCAAGACTATGGGAACTGCTGAATCATTATCATATGAGACAATAACATTAAACCTACTTCTTTAGCTTTTTAAAACAGAAAATGAAACTGGGAGGTTCTAAAAAAAGGAATACATTTTTCAGGAGTAGGATGGATGAAATTGTTTATTTTCAACTTGGATTTTCCATAATGTTCATGTATGAGATAAAACGTTTGTACAGTATTTAGCTTAAATTGCTGTTGCCACTTTGCGATAGATAAGTGACTTTTGGGTTGCAGTTTGGGCACTCGGCCTCCAAAAGGTTCGCCACCACTGTCCTAATCTAATGTCCCACCATTGCTAAGTTCATGTAAATTTGTCTCCACCTGTTACCACACCCACATTTTGGTCTTTGGCCCACCCATTTTTCGGCGCCCACAACGTAACCCTCATATTTTTCGGCGCGCTAGCTGCAGTGTGCTGAATTCTGCTGCCTACTGTATGTACAGTATAAGCTGTTCTCTAGTGCCTGCACTGTGTGCTGATCTACCTCCAGTGTGTACAGTATAAGGTGTTACTCTGTGCCTTTACTGATTGTAAACCAGCTGTATTGTATGCTGATCCCTGCTACTTTCAGTATGTACATTATTAGCTGTAAAGCCTGGTACACACATACAATTTTTATTAGCCAATTTTAGCTTTGTTCATCAAATTCATTGTCTGTTGGCCCACTTACTGCATTGGGGTGGTAAAATTGGTCAGTGATTGACCAACCAAAATTGTATGTGCGTATACATCTTTTATCTATGTCTATACTGATTGTAAATTATCTAAATAAAGGACAGGGGGCGCCGTCCAATATTTTGATGGGCAGGCCCGTTATCTGTAGCTTACACCGCTGCTAAGTTCATGTACATTTGGCCCCACCCATGGCCCTGCCCACTCACCGCATGGCCATGCCCATTTTTTGCCACAGCGCTCCGCATATACCCCACACACCTAGTGCCCACAGGTGCCCCCGATCTCCAAGGACCCTAGGAACACCCCTGTTGGCTGTCAACCGCACACATGCCAACAATGATTCAGCTTGTGTTGAAACTGATCAGGGTCAATAATATGTATCTCTCCACTGGTTGCAGTCACAGTATTAGAGACACAGGATCAGCAGGAGAGTCAGGCAACCGGTATTATTTTCAAAGGAAAAATCCATATCCTTCTCAGTTTAGGTTCCCTTTAACCACCAGGCCAATTAAAATTATACCTGAAATGCAAATAATGTAAGTTATTCATGTGGATCAGCAAAAAAACAAAAACAAAAAGTGTTTGTGTTGGTGGTGGTGGTTGGAAGTTTCCAATAGGACTTGGATTCAGACCTTAAAATGATGACAAATGTGCACACAAGTTTTATACTTAAATCTTCCCTCCATCGTGAAAGACTCTAAAACATCCAAAACTGTTCATAAAGGACATACTCTGTTAACATGCAGCCGTATTATGTTATTTAAGAGAGAAAAAAACTCTATTATATGAGTAAGCTTTGCATTTGAAGCCAGGAATAATAAAAAAAAAAACATGCAGTGGTTATACTTTGCATTAAAGGGCAGTATGTGTGTAAAATGGCATCTGAGTAAATATATTAATCTCATGCTTCCAAACGTTGCTTTCAGTAGAGTTATTGATAGTACTCAAAGCTGAGAGGAAACAAGCCATGATAACAAGATCTATCATAGGCAGATTAGAGCATGCATTAGTGCAGTAGGACCTTTCCAAGCACCCAATGCAACTTACTCTGAGTCGTCTGACAGAGACGAGTGTGTGCTGAATCTACAAAACCAAATGTATAATTAGATTAACTTGCAGGAAAAAGAACAAAAATCGCAGAATTAGGTGAGGCGTATACTTTGCAGCACTGTCAATTATATGCCATGGATCTATAGTACACAGAGCTACACAATCTGTATTCAGTCCCAGCATGCCCTGCAGCAGGAAGGACTTCCTGTTTGGCTACAATTCTAGAACTAAAATTCGTCCCCTTTATGACATTTATTTAAACTAAAACACAAAACCTAAGAACAAAGATTCTGGAATTACAACTTTAATTTTTACTCTAATAGCAAAACATACTTTATGAAAAATTATTAAAATGAGCTATAAACACTACAATAAATAAAAAGCATTAAAAAGAAAATTCCTTAACACATTGCCGCGACAACTGCCAATCATCATACAAAAAAAAAAAAAACCTGTACACAGTTGTTGCAGGGAATACACAATTAGCTAAAGTATCACAGTTTCTGAGATTTGGAAAAAGATATTAGATAGGAAATTCTGTTTAACCTGTAAAGACACATACGTAAGGTCGATCTGTAATAGAATTCGTACAGCTCTTTAGCTGGATGGACTGGGATCACACAAGGTAGGCTGGTACCACCTCTTCAGCAGTCCAAAGTACAAAAAGTGGGGACGCACAATCCATTAAAGTTTAAGGGGTCTGATGTAATAAACTCCAGTAAATTTGCCATGCGCAGGGAGTGCGCAACTTACTAGCGATGGTGGAGCACCGGCCAATAACATTTAGACCTATAGTAACACACAATTTAACACATTACCATAGCAACACATCCATTATTGTGGTAATGGGTAATTGCCGATGCTCCCCCTGCACTAGTAACGGTAAAATTGCCATTTCACTCACTGCACACAGCAACTTTACTGGAGTATACTGCATCAGATCCAATGACTTATTGATGCAAAAGTGACAATGATCCCGTTAAATAGACAGCTGTTTCAAAGACACACAGGTCCTCTTCATCAGTTGTTACACTGATAAAGAGGACATGTGTGTCTTCGAAACAGCTGTCTGTTTTACAGCGTTCATGACTCTTTTGCATCAGTAAAAGTCATTAAACTTTATTTGATTGTGCAGATCGACTCTTGCACTTATGACACATTCATGCATAAAATAAACACATGCACACTGTAAACTTGTAACTATTTTCAAGTCTACCTAACAAAAAGGGAAAGGGTTGGAGTTCTAGTTGATGACAAATTATCTGACCTCAGTAAATCATGGTCAGGTCTTTCAAGAGTTTCCTGTAGTGGTTGGGACTTAAGCTCTGCACATATGGGATTATTCTCAATGGGACTGAGAGCTGGTTGACACGTCAGATCATCTCTTAATTCAGTGGTCTCTTCTGCTTTGTTCTGGAGGTGCGCGTCTGATGGACTGTCAGTCCTGACAGCTGTATGGGCCTGGGGAGCGTTATTTGGCGTAATTGAGGTCATATGGAGGGAGCTATGGAAGTAATTTCAAGAAAATGTTATACAAGATGTGCATTAGCCTTCAAATCTTACAAAATACATGCACAGGTCACAATGCTCACCGAGAACTGAAATACATGACTAAATACTGAAACAATTATATAAATAAGTGACCAAGAAAATTGCAATACATTCAAAGTCATGCCTTTACATACTGAGGAGATGAAACTGGTATGTTCGGAGCTTAATCTACAAGTAATTAGTACATAATTGCATTCTAATTGTTTGCTTTGCAGATATATTTATATATTCAATGGTTAGCTGGTCTATGTTTTGTAACCTTGTTAAGCCACAGCACATCTTGCTTTCAATACTTTTCCATGCTTGATCTCTAGACTTATCCAATCCTTTTTCCACACACTACATTTTAGGTTTAATCTTTTTAGTTTATAATTAGAGTAAATGACTGTTTCCTCATTATTTCATTTTCTGACCTTATGGTCTTCTCCTTTTGCTGTGAGATGTTGGACTTCTCTTCGTTTTTTTGAAGAGAAAATGGCACTGGGAGGAAGTGAGTTAGGTTGACCCCTGGTGTTCTCTGGCTTACAGAAATCCTTCTTCTGACCATCATGTCATCTTTTTCTGGGTCCGGTGTACTTCTGTCCTTCTGAAGGCTGGTCTCATCTTTCTGTGTAGCTTCTACAGCTGCGTGTTGTGTGACAGCTGTCTCAGGTATGTTAGAGCACTTTGACTGAGTGTCATTTGTCATTTCAAGAAGTACATCCTTGTTCCTATAGGGACATGTGACAATACCTTGAAATAAAATGTTGTTCAAGAAACCACATGCCTCATCACTCTGGGACAATGTTAGAGTCTCTGCAAACGTCAGCCAAACCAATAACCCAAACAGTTTAGTTTTCACTTAGGCAAACAGCAAACACGTATGAAGCAGGAGCACATAATATACGCATTGGAGTGTAAAGGACAAGGCATTCTTTAGTTGAACATAGAAGGCACACAATGCTCACAGGGGCTGATCCATATCCTGCACCAGCTGTTTAATTTCGATCGTTTCCATGGTTTTGATGCTTTGACTGTTTATTTGCCCTTGGTCAACATTGCGTTGATAGTCAACAGTAGAAGGAGATGGTTGGCTTGGTTTGGCACACTTCTGAAATGTGCCTATTCTACGAGCCAGCATGTCATCACGTTGGGTATCCAGCGAATGTCCACCCTCCTCAATGTCCTGAACTGGAGAGGCTTCTGGGACTTTACAGGTTTCAGCTGAAGATCTACTCAAGAGACACGCCAGTAGTATTTGCCAAAACAGAAGAAACAGGAAGCAACCATAAATTATATGATGTACGTTACAAGAAGAATTCGCCAGAGAAAACAAAGAAACATTCTTGCCATTTCTATGAGAAACTTAAAGACTCAGGCTATAACTCTATTCATTCATCCGCTTCATATAGCTGAGACTAATTCCCTTACCAATTCCTTCAGATGGAAAAAGACACATGGTCTAGGCTTTAAAATGTAGTGGTACAAAAAGTAATAAAAATAGCAGTGATATTTTGAAAGCAGAACAAGAAGGAATTTTCCAATATTTCAGAAATATGAAAACCTGCATTAAGGAGACATGCGGTTAGGACATTAACTAAGGTATGTTACGGCACACAGAGTCACACACAGATGAAAGCGTGCAGGATACCTCAGTTTGGTCTGTAGATGTGTTACTGAAACAGTGGTGCCCATAGTCTGAACTACTGGGGCACTGTCTGATAAAACTGCCTTGGCACATACAAGATCAGATCCGCTTTCAGCGTTTGCATCTGCCTCACTGCTACCAGGTTTAGCAATACAGAGTCTGTCCCATTTCTGCTGGTCAATCTCAGTAACTGGGCCAAAGCGTACAAATTTTTGTTTGTTCCTTGCCCTCTTCTCTTGCAGGGATAGTTTGCGTCTACCGAAGTCATCAATGGCTGCTCTGTTCGTATCAATCTTTGGCGCCTGGCTGTTGCTGGATGCCTGTGTCACTGTAACGTTCTCACTTTTGTTCCCAAGAAGGAAAGAAGGAAGAACCAAACATTACATTTGTAGTCTAAAAAATGTGAAGTGTTTAGATGTAGATGCTAAAAGCTTCTATCTCAGGACTGCAGTCTGAATGTGGTAATGTGTTGGGGGAATTTTTGTTACGGGTTATCAGAAAGTTAAAAACATGCATTGGCAGAGGGATAAAATTTACTTTTAGAAGGAAAATGTTATGAATAGCATAAAAGGGGTTAGAACCTCATCTAAAACTCAACTCTTGTCTATTCTCATCCTGGAGAAATCTCACATTTCCTGTCTTGAAACCAGGCAAATCTAGCTCATTTCACCAGGACAACTATTGCTTACACTAATGCCACAGACACCCTACTGACAGGAAATGAAAAACAAAAAAACCCAAAACAAAAGAACTGATTATCTCCCTGGAGTTGGATTTCAAACACATGGATAATGCACACATTTTCAAGCTTAGTTGACAGGGCAATGCAAATGAACTGTTGATCAGTTGATCAGTCCTAGCCATTTCCTGTGAGTTCCTGCACTCTGTCCACATTTTTCCTAATCAAAAATTTTCAATCGACAACCAGTATTAATAAAAAGGTTGCCTTGACTATGTGTGTACATACAAAAGCTTTAAGATGAGAGGTTGAGTAACTCAAGGACACAAATGTGGTGGAATACTTTTTGATCTTTTTTTATAAAGATTTTAAAATTCAAATGCGGAAATGCCAAAGTAAAAAAAGGCACACCTATCTTCAGAAGATAGCTTGAGTCTCTGCCAAGTTGCCAAGTCAGCCTTAGTTATTGAGGCAGAGCCAAAAACAGGAGGCTCTTTCTGTTGAGAGGCGGGACCTTGTGCTTTACGTTTGGCCAGGTCATCTTTCTGGATATCTGGAATTTTCTCCTCCTCTTCTTGGTCAGACTCATCTCCTGGTTTTTGAACTACATTTTCTTTTAGAACGATAACCTTGTCCATAGGTTGCTCCTGACAGTCTTGTTTGCTATAGTAAAGAGATTTCAGAAAAGGCCACCTGGTTATACTGGCATTACGGTCATAGATTTAATGGCCATGCACACTGTTAAGAAATATAAAAAAAATCCAGAGCAGAGCACTAAAGGATTGTTCATCAGCCAATCATTTTTAAGATTCTACAGTATATTGGAATAGTCTATAGGGGAAGGAGCATTCTGTTCTACTTGGTAAGTGAATGTTACATATCAGAAAAATGGATACTTCTGACAGCAAGTTTTATCGACTGCCTGTGTTTGGCTGCCTGATGTTATCCATTCATTGAAAAAGATTCATCTAAAAACCATTTAACAGAGTGGTCCTCCCCAAGACTAATTTGGGCTTTGAAGTTTGGCTTCACGGGAAAATCCTTCTACTGTGTTTATCGCTTGCATGTAATATTCAGGCTGGTTCCTAGTCCCCAGACAAGTAGAGTGGAACAATAGGTAGGCAATATGTGTTCAGGACAACTCACTCCTCCTACTGTGTGTGCCCTTATTAGCTACAGCTCTCAAGGACTTTGAGTCTGACAGGAGAAAAGCATGATACAAATATTAACATTATTGTTATTATTAATAGTAAGGACTGTGAGACTAATTAGTAGGCAGCTTACCTCAGCTAGTCCTGGAAATGCCCCTTGGTCAACTTTTCACTGTTTAGCTCAAGTGTCTGCTCCTACCTCCTAGACAAACCCAGCTATTGATTAAACTGAAAAGTCCTCACAATAAATGGAAGGGGAGGACATGGTTTTCATAATAAATTAAATATTCATGTTTTACTGCAGGTCAGCTAATCTGCCATAGTTTAGATGTCAGTGTTCAAAATTACATTAAAGAAGAACTCTATAAAATGTCTTTGGATTGGGTTTTGAATGAGAATAAAATGTGTGATTTATAGCTTTATTTATTTAGCTGCATTTGTTAGATTTGCTACCTGGCTCTAAAGAATTTCCCGTCCTTGCTATGACGTCTTCGTAAAAATCAGAAATTTGAAAGTGTTTACAAGCACAGCAAGGTTAGTAGGGTGCGGGAACATGCATTCTATAATAACCTATTGACCACCACTAGAAGATTAATTTTCTTAATGATCCTTAGTGGCAAACAACAGTTTGTGTTTCCCAGCTCCTAATGAACATTAAGTTTAAACCTGGGATTCTGGAAAGCAGGTAATGCTGGTTGCCCCTACAACCAGAACAATCACTAATCTCGAAAAAAATAACAAGGCTTGAATGGCACCACTCAATGGACCTAGTAGATTTACACATGCTCTTTCCATGCAAGCTGAAAATTTTGCGCACCTTCTAGGGCCTGGGTCTTTAGGGGACACGGGACGTGCAGACGGAGAATCCTGAGAGGGTTTTGTTTTGTTAATATATGAACCTATATATTGGTTAAAAGGTGTTGAAACTTTAGGTTGGTTCATTTTTGCTCTGCGTGTGGCCAAGTCATCCCGCTCGATATCTGGCATCCTGCTCTCGTCTTCCTCTTCAGATTCTTCATTAGCTGGGTGGCTGCTCTCTTTCCGTACTACGATCTCTGGCATTTCTTGATCTTCTACACATTGCTTTGGACTAAGACAGTTATAGTTACATTACACAGCAGTTTCTTTAAAAGAATGCACATCAAACCACACAAAATCCAGTTGTCACATACAGAACATTAGTAGTTAGCTTTGATGTATTGCAGTCTCTGACAAACTTTATGGAGCACAAAGTTTGCTGCAAAACAGGACAATTTTTTGGATAAACAAAGTTGACTAAATACAAACACACTTTTATCCGTGTGACGTTAGCAAGATCATTTTTCAGTGCTGGGTTCCCTTACGGAGAACTATGACCACACATCCATGCAGGTTCATTACTTTTGTCTTTGGCTACAATGGTCAAAAACAACTTTCAACTGATCCAGCTCCAGATTCTTTCCAGAGAAAGAACATCACATCGCATTATGCGTACAACTGTATTTTGGAGACACCAAAGTCAAGCATTTTAGGATTTTGATAGAGCACCACAAACTGTACAACATAAAAAGTAGGTTTAGTACTTCCAAGCAAATGTGTTATGCACAATCCATTATCTCGTGCCACAACAATTACTAAACTAAACATAACAGGGTTAATAGTGTTATCGTACGGTTTTAAACAGAGCCAATGAAAAAAAACCACAATTTTTTTAAAGTGTATATAGCAACAATAAATACCTAGTCCATATCAAAAAATTAAAAAACACCTTTCCAAATGACAAAAACAGATTTCTTATAGACTTATATAAGTGTCAGACATAAAATGCTCAGGGCATCCTATTGTTAACTAAAACCCAGTGTTGTAAAAATACATATTTATGAAGATATGCTACTCATATTATGTAAGCATTTCCATTTGTTAACATTTTCCACTGTGCCTACCACTTTGTTTTACCAAGTCTGTAACTTGTCATCATTAAGTAATCAAATTAGCTGAGGACTGGCCGATCAGTCCAGAATAAACTAGCACACTGCCAACTAGCCAGTCAGCCACTCTACTACCATAATTGAATTTGTGCTAATTAAATACATTAGGTATATCCATGCCTAATTTTTTCCCTTCTGCAATTGGTGACTGAGTGCAGCATTTACACGTAACACTTCAGGAAGGATGAACTTTAACAAAAAAGGCAATTTACTCTCCAGACAATAAAATTTTCCAGATATCTGAAACTGGGTCTTTTTTTAGGTCTAAATCCAGAAAAATGCCATGAACAGTCAGTTCCGGGAGTCACTGGAATCTTTAATAGGTCCATGTATTCTGAGCACCAATTGGCCTCAAAGTAGAAGGTTGAAAACTAAGCATCCAATTTTAGGAGTTCTGACATGCTGGTTTATGTATTCTGAGCACCAATTGGCCTCAAAGTAGAAGGTTGAAAACTAAGCATCCAATTTTAGGAGTTCTGACATGCTGGTTAGAATCCGCTATGAAGTAGTACAGCATTTAGCTTCCGATACTTTAATAGGACCAAAGACGCCTTTTAAACTGGTGAATGTGGATTTGAGTTTATTTTCCAAGAACAATTACAAACTCTGTGTAAGTCAGGTTTAAAGCACGGATGCGATGATTTTTCCCAACACAGTTAGTTCATGTTATACAAAAGAACAAATGCACATGCTTCCACACAGGAGTTCTCCTCCATAAACCAAGACACACAATAGTGTAAAAACATGGAAAACTCCATAAAAGCATTCCCACTGTGAGGAGCTGACCTGCTGTAACGCTTTGCTGCAGGCATGACCTTTATTCCCACTTTCTGAAGGTTTTTTAACCTCCGAGCCTCCTCATCCTCACCAAATGACTGCTGATCTTTGACACCTTCTTCTCGTTGTTCAAAACGCTCTTTAAGTTTTGAAGTTATTCCCAATGGCCAGTTACAAGAAGCCACTGTAGGGGTCCCATCTTCTCCGTTCGACCCCTCATTATGTTCCTCTTCAATGGTTTCAGGATGATTTGGGCTATCAATTGGTTATACATGAAATAGGGTACAATTAGAGCAACACAGCATACGAGTTTGCAGAGTTCTCAAACGTATAGCAAAACAGAGTACAAACAAGATTTTGAGGGTCAGAAATAGACATTGTACACAACTTAAGTGTGAACCTGATAAAAGTATACAGCATATACTTTAAGCCTCATTTCCATGGGGAGCTGAAGGTGGTGGATTCACCACCTGTCAGACACTTGCTAGTGGCACAGATGGCGGACAGGTGGACCCCAATGGAGTTGCATCTGAGCACAGTGGTGTCTGTCCTCAGGGTGACGAGAACCCTTTTTGCTGCAAAGTAATGCTGCCATGTGTCCAACGCAACAAAGGTGGTGGTTGCCAAACACTGCCATTCAGCTACATGTCATTGCAGCTTAATGGCACTTGTGGCCAGCAGGCGGGAGGCTGCACTACCAGACAAGCGAGCAGTAAAGCTGCCCATGGAGTAAAAGAGGCCTTATTCTTCATATCCAAGATGGAGGATCTGATAAAAGGGCATAGCTTGGGTTACCTGGAAGGCAGCCACTAAGTGTGGGTTGGGAACCTTTAGACCTATCTCCACCAGAGTTACGATATATGTACAGTAGCCACCTCTATCCATGTAGGCATACATAAAAATATAAATGCTCCATTCCATTTAGGCCAGGAACAATAGGCATCTAATACTGCATTCAGAGGGGCATGGGTCAGGGGGTCCCCATACACATTTTTTTGCTCTGGGCTCCAATTTAGCTAGAACCAGCCCTGTTTCTCAGCCACTTCTTGTGTCATAGACCTTCAGAGTTGCAGACTGCAATCTTCTCATATAACTCGGTCTGCACCCCACCAAACTGCAGACCATAAAACAGCATGAAACGTTGAGCCTAGGAGAAGATCCGCTGTTAATTCTTTCAGCTTAACTGCTTCAAGTCACCTAAATACATTTTTCCAACTGGAATTTTAGCGGCAGAAACAGAATGCAAATAATATAGTTTAACTTACCTGGGGTTTCTTCTAGCCCCCGGTAATCCTCCTGGTCCCTTGCTGTTGTTCCACTGTGCTCCATTCAGCCTCTGTGCCCCTCTGAAAGCTGGCCAACTGGGCCAGTCGCAAGCTACTGTGCATGTGCTGCCCCAGCCATGCGGCCCCTCAGTCATGCTTCCTTGCCTCGGAGTGTTCAGCGCATGGGCACCAGTCATTTATACACGCAGAACACTCCTGACCAAGGGCACAACCAGGAGGTACATGGCCTGGGCCGTCGCATACAGATTTCAGAGGAGCACAGTTGCTGATAGGACACAGTGGAACGACTGCAAGGGACCAGAGGAACGCTAGGGGGCTGGAAGAAGCCCCACGTAAGTTAAACTGGTCCTCTTTATGTTAATTTAGGTTTCCTTTAAGCACTCCGCTTACGTAAATATCAGATTTTATTTTTAGAACTATGCCCGCAGTTGGGTTTTAATGCTGACACTTCTGTACTTGTAAAATATTTTCCACAATGCAGGAGAAGAATGCAGGGACCATAACAGAAGCACAAAACACCATGAAACAAACACACTCCATAGCCTAAGTGTCTTTACTTAATTAAAATCAGTCAGTTCCCATATAGTTTCCATCCTCCCCCCTGGTCAGAGCAAGCACAATGGAGCATTTGTCCTATGCCTGTGCCCCATGCTCAGCAGACCACCTAGAGAGGGAGCTTGCCAGAATTTTCATTATCTTGGACCAATCAGCCCAGGACACCACCCATGCATAATCCCTGCACGGATCAGGCAGAAGAGACGGCACGGAATAAGGAAGGTCCGCAAATGTCATATCTACTGCATAGCTGAACGCATTAGCCAAGTATGAATTGGACAGTAACCATGTCAACTATCTAGCATCCTCTCTGCTTACATTTCTATTACTTCCGCGGGGGGCTCTTATTTTTCTCAGGTCATGTCTTGCTTGAACACAGTTTTTATGTAAACCATGTGGCCATGATTTATGTTAAACTGCCTGCATGCCAGAGAGGTCTGCTTTTATTAGAAAAAAAAAGCGAGCTTGAGGTTATAGAATTCTGCTTCTAAAGCTAAAGCTCCTGGAACTGAACCAGTTCAGACACTTCCAAGATGCATTTATGCTGCGCTAGCATTGCAAGTGCAAGAATGATTCTACAGCACTGTTATCATTCCTGTCTTCTTACACTACTATCAAGGAAGCATGTGCTCAGCTGATAAATGTCCTGAGCTAAGGGCTCATAGAGCAGACATAAGGCAGCAGACCGGGCTTATACAGCTGCTATAGGACTGCATGCATAGCAGACCAGGCTTATACAGCAGCCATAGGACTGCACACATAGCAAACTGGGCTTATACAGCCACCATAGGACTGCATACATAGCAGACTGGGCTTATACAGCTGCCATAGGACTGCCCGCATAGCAGACTGGGCTTATACAGCTGCTATAGAACTGCATGCATAGCAGACTGGGCTTATACAGCCGCCACAGGACTGCACGTATAGCAGACCAGGCTTGTACAGCTGCCATGGGGCTGCATGCATAGCAGACTGGGCTTATACAGCTGCCATAGGACTGCATGCAAAGCAGACTGGGCTTATACAGCTGCCATAGGACTGCATGCATAGCAGACCAGGCTTATACAGCCGCCATAGGACTGCATGCATAGCAGACCGAGCTTATTCAGCCGCCATAGGACTGCACACAGAGCAGACTGGGCGTGTACAGCTGCTATAGGACTGCACCCATAGCAGACCAGGCTTATACAGCCGCCATAGGACTGCACACAGAGCAGACCAAGCTTATTCAGCCGCCATAGGACTGCATCCATAGCAGACTGGGCATATACACCACCCTAGGATTGCATGCAGAATGCAAGATCTAGGCCCAGACTACTAAACTGCGCTACGTATGATTACACATGACTTACTTGTGCATCAACTGCAAATACAAAGAATATCGGCAATGCAAATACTAATACTCTGCTATAGTGCATTTCTGCCTGTGTTTTCATCAGTGTTTCAGAGCATCACCATTAAAGATGGTCAATGATATAGTCAGTGATGATGCGAATCTGCATCTGAATCCCTTTGCTGTGCCAATGCATCTCGCCACTTACTACATCACCCATAGACTTCCATTACCCCACGCCGTGTGTTAAGTGCGGTGCTTGCGGTAACGCGCTGCAACCCTTGTGTCGGACTGGGTACTTCCGATGCACTGCAATGAACCACAATAAGTGTGAAAGTCTCCATAGATTTTCATTGGTTTTTTGGCTCCTTGCGGTTGCAAAGGGCAACGCAATGAAGCTTTCACCTGCAGGTGTAAAAGGGGCCTCAATCCTATTCCTAGCATCAAATAATCAACATCAAACCTCTTTATAACCAGGGCTATGGAGTCGGAGTCGTGGAGTCGGAGCAATTTTGGGTGCCTGGAGTCGGAGTCGGAAAAAAATGCACCGACTCCGACTCCTAATGAATTTAAACTGTAATTAAAATAGAAAATATGGTAAAATGTTCTATTTCTCAGATAATAGTCAGTATAAATAATTTACACATACAGTAATAGCTGTGCTTAGTCCACAAAAATGAAATAAACCAATCAAAATTAGTTACTTGCTTCAATAAAGCAGTCCCCGTATTTTTAAAGTCAGATATACACATCTGATTGTGACTGTATATATGATGTGTACACAGGAATCTCTTATATATACTAAATAACATCTATGTTGTAAGTATAAAGTCTGATGTGTAGCTGTGTCACTAATAGAGATGGTCAATGAGATGGAAATAATTCTGCGTGGATTCTGATTTATGCAAATGTACTCTTTGCTCATGAAATCAAATAATTTGATATGTTGTTAAAATTTGGTTTGGTGACTACGAATTAAATGGTACCCGAGAAGGATGAAAAGAAAAGTTTTATACATACCTGGAGCTTCTTCCAGCCCCCTTCAGGCTAATCAGTCCCTCGCTGTCCTCCACCACCCGGATCTTCTGCTATGAGTCCTGGTAATTCAGCCAGTCAGCGCAGTCCGGCCGCATGCCGCTTCCACAGCCAGGAGCATTCTGCACCTGCGTACTAGTGCTGCACAGGTGTAGTACACTCCCGGCGGTGGAGTGTGTGCATGCGCACTACGCCAGACTTGCTCAAGCACCTGGACTCATAGCAGAAGGTGGCGGAGGAGGACAGCGAGGGATTGATTAGCCTGAAGGGGGCTGGAGGAAGCCCCAGGTATGTATAAAACTTGAATTTCATCTGTCTCAGGTGTACTGTGTTACACAGTAGTACTATACTCTACATATGCACTCTCCACAGAGCTGCAGGGAATACACTGAGAATGTTGTGCACATTGAACACAGAGGTGTTGTCTATCACCCATAAACCTGGTTCAGATTGTGCATGAAGAATGTGTAATAAAGGAAGAATCTCCTTATTTCCCTGCGGAGTACCTGCACATCACTCTTACATGTACCCACACTTACATTACCTAGGGGCTGGTAGATGTTCTTTGTTCCAGTCTGTACCTTTTACAAGTACTCTTACCAAGGACTAGTTTTAGTCTATGACTAAAGGGAATAAATATGGCAGTCTCCATATCCTTCTCACTTCAGTTGTCTTTTAAAATTCCTAAGCGTTTGCAGTTAAGAGACGAATTTCATGTTGCATACTTTCAATCAACAAGATTGTAATATGCAAATTAGAGGAGTCGGAGTCGAGGAGTCGGAGACGGTGGAATCCTAAACTGAGGAGTCGGAGTCGGTGGATTTTTGTACCGACTCCACAGCCCTGTTTATAACCCCTAGAGATTTAAAGTTCTCCAAATTTAAAACTCTTCCTGTTATCCAACTCCAACCTCCCCTCAGTATTAACGCTTCCTGTCACTTAACATAAGCTGCTGTCCCAAACTATTCTTACAACTAACCTACCCACCACCCCAGTGGCTGTCCTAACTGGTGCCAAAACCATAACCCCAAGTGATGCTCACCTTCCGTCATTGCTTGGGCATCAGTGTTGTCCGTGTTGGCTGTGGCATCTGTTACCTACCAATATCTTTGCTATTGAGCACTCAAACCAACCACCACACTCAAACTAGTTTGGGTACGTGGCACCAAACTTGCTGATAGGTTGTACCGATCGACATAGACCTGCAGTTCTGGCATTTGCAAGAAGAGTAGGGTTTTAATTTATGGGATGGGGTAAATTCCCATGAGCTGTTCTGTTCAGGTTCAGCCAGTCTCATTTTAAAGGGAACCTAAACTGAGAAGGATATGGATTTTTCCTTTCAAAATAATACCAGATGCCTGACTCTCTAATACTATTATCCACAGTCCCTCAACAAGCATGTAGATTAGGTTCTCTGACTGAAGTCAGACTGGATTAGCTGCATGCTTGTTTGAGGTGTGTGATTCAGCCACTACTGCAGCCAAAGATCAGCAGGAGAATCAGGAAACTGGTATTGTTTAAACGGAAACATACATATCCCTCTTAGTTAAGGTTCCCTTTAAAGAAGAACCAAAATTTCCTGCAGCTATGCACCTTCAGGACTTGTGCTTCACACAATCATTAGTATGCAATGGAGTCAACAAATATTTGAAGGTACAGTCATTGAAAATAGTATTTCAGTTCTAGGTAGATCTTCAGATTAAACACTTTCTTTGCTTTCCTATATATGAATGAAATGAAAAATGAAAAGGTCTGGCCTCTTATCAAATCAATCAGACACTGTACAGGCATCAATAACTATGTGCAAAGTGTAGGAAGTTGTAATGACAAACCAAAAATCTATTCAGGAAGAGAAAACTTGGATTTGATTGGTTCACATGGTTACAGTACTTCATGTACCACTCATGCTCTTTATAGTGCAATACTCCTCATGCCAGTCAGAATATTACAGGACAAAAATGGATTGCTGGTATAGATACCGGTAATTCATAAAAATCAATCCCAAGAAGGGAGGGCTCATGAGGTAAGACAGATAAGGAAAGCTAATTCTTGAGGGAAAAAAGTTAGGAAAGCCAATTCATGAGATAAAACAGACAAAGTATTTCATGAGAAAAGGCACGGCTGTGGAGTCGGAGCAATTTTGAGTACCTGGAGTTGGAGTCTGAGTCATGATTTCATAAACTGAGGAGTCGGATGTTTTTTGTGCTCACCTAACTCCATAGCCATATGCAAGGGTTGTGGAGTAGGAGTCTAAGTCGAGGAGTCGGAGCAGTTTTAGGTACCTGGAGTCGGGGGCAGGGGCGTTGATAGAACCCTAAGAGATCCGGGGCACTTTTGGGCACTCCACCCGGAAAATGGGTGTGGCACCCGGAATGTGGGTGTGGTCATGGGTGGAGCCAAATTTACATGAACTTAACAGCAGTCCAAGTAGGACTGCCCAGCAAAATGTTAGACGAAGACCCCTCCATCAATATGAAAACCATCAACAATTGATAAACATAACTGGGCAGAGTTACCTGGCTTCTGTGCTGGCTGGTCTGGATTTCTGCTGGGGGGGGGCTGGCCTGCTGCCAGTTTGTCTGACAGTCCCCCCATAGCATTCCCTGACCTTCTAGTGGACTCCCTCCCATGCTCCCACAGGACTCCTATTGAGACAAACAACTCCCAGCATTCCCCCAGAGAAGAACCACAGCTCCCTGCATGCCCCCATAAAGGCATCACAGCGCCCAGCATGGCACCCCAGCACCCAGCATGCCCGCCATTGAGGCATTACAGCTGCCTCTGCCTGTAGGACATCCGGAGCACCCCAGAATAGATCCGGGGCACGTGCCACTGATCTTTGGGGCTAGCAATGCCCCTGGACGGGGGTTTTCATAAACTGAGGCGTTGCAGTATTTTTGTACCTACTCCACAGCTCTGAGAAAAGGTTTGAGACCTCACAGTACTGTAAAGTTACGCATGCACGCTGGTATGAATTTGGTCATGGTAGACAATAAAGAGCGCCTCGGATGAAAATCGTGAGCGTGTGTACAGTGGCAGCTTGACATCTGCTAAAGATGCGGCATGCCAGATTTAGCAATCCTCAAATTAATTATTCTCCCCACTCCCTGCTGTAATCCGCTTTATTGTGTGCCAATCGTCGTCCTTCTGTCCCCCTCCATGGCAACAGACAAGGCGCTAACCTGAAGGCTAGTGACGCATCTGTACCAAAGGATTGTGTACCGATCCCTGCCACAGGACAGAAATCCCCTGGTGTGTCCAGGGCTTTAAAAAAAAGACTACTATATTACCAGGATATTCAAGCTAAAAATAAGGTACTTAATCCCTTTCTTAAAATAAAGTTTCTAACAGCAATGCACGGACTGGCATTTCGTAGGTTTGTAAAGTGCGTAAAATCCACTTTAATAAAGTTGTTCATAAAAGGGGCATTACAGCTGCAGATATACAAAATGGTACTGATCTTTCTCGCACGTGCACCAAAACTTAGGTATTTCAACTTCAAGTCAGCAAACTTAAAGGGAACCTAAACGGAGAAGGATATGGATTTTTCCTTTTAAAATAATACCAGTTTCCTGAATTGCCTGCTGATCCTGTGTCTCTAATACTTTTAGCCACAGCCCCTGAACAAGCATGCAGATCAGGTGCTCTGACTGAAGTCAGACTGGATTAGCTGCATGCTTGTTTCAGGGTGTGATTCAGCCACTATTGCAGTCACAGAGATCAGCAGGACTGCCAGGAAACTGGTATTGTTTACAGGATACATCCATATCACTCTCAGTTAAGGTTCCCTTTAAAGCAAAAGAGGCATGCTGTAGTCATTTTTATAGTACAGCTATGTAGTATATCAGTTTGGATTTACTGTAGGCCAAACTGAGCATTATGCAGGTTTAAAAAAAGAACACTTATTACTCACGAAGTGAAAATGATTACACGGTTTAAGGATAATTTGTACAAACCCCAAAAAAAAGGATACGAATGTGAAATAGGCAACATCTATGAAATCAGTATCATGCCCACTCACTAATTTCTCAGTTTGCAAGTGATCACAATGACAGAGAACAGAAAAGGTTGAAACCGAATAATAACATTCCCCAAATAAGGAGTTGGTTTTCTGCCGGGGCCGAGGTTAAACTTAAATGATCAAAACAAAATTTCCAGGTAATCTGAATAACAGCATCAATGCTTAGAATGTCTGATCGAATGCTGTAATAGAGAGTTGGTATACACACGCAGAAGGCTTTAGACGCAGTGAATCTATTACCTGAACGGCCTTTCGCCCCCTAGGGGTGAAGTGGCGGTACTCCAGCTTTTCCGGTAATCGTGCTCAACCTTCTTTTTCCTCAAAGGAGCAGGGATGTATGCAGTCTGATTGCTCTTATTGGGGAGGTACTGGTTGAAAGGCACTGTTGCTTTGTTCTCACCAAAGGACACTCGTCTGGCAGACATATCATCTTTTCTGACATCCGGTAATCTTCTGTGGGGCAAGTCTGACTCGGAATCACTTCCTCTTCCTATAGGTGAGAAGCACAATATGCAAAAACAATGAAACATGATTGGAGTGGGAAGCACAATACAATTAGCATTTTCAAGTAGAATTATAATCAGGAATTATGCATTCAGGAAGCATGCAGGAGATCAGGTGTTTCTGACATTGTCAGATCTGACAAGATTAGCTGCATGTTTGTTTCAGGTGTGTGATTCAAACAGTACTGCGGCCAAATAGATAGCAGGACTGCCAGGCAACTGGTATATTTTAAAATGAAATATGGCAGCTTCCATATTCTTCTCACTTCAGTTGTCCTTTAAGGGCTTTTTAAATATTTCAATGAGACCGAATTCTTGTGTGGGCAGATTTATAGTGAAACATCTAAAAAGTACCTCTGAACCAGATATTTTTTCGTTGCTCGGAATGGCACCGCACATAAATCAGGATTAAAAGTAGGTTAAAAAAAATATCTGGTTCTGGGGTACTTTAACCCTTGTTTGTTCCCAAGCTGGGTATCCGGCAAGCCTTTCGGCAAGTCCTCTTGATCTGCAGTTATCTTTATATACACACATGCTTTCTTTTATTTTCTCCGCTGCTTGCTTTCTGAACACGGTGATGTGTTCTCCTTTATTGCATTCCTCCACATTTGGCTGCAGCGACTTTAATAATGATACAGCTATATTCTATAAACATTGGGAAAGATCGGCCAGAGTTTAAATAGTTCAGAATTCAATCATTTTTATTGTGGAATTCAAGGCCGTTCATCACCGAGAAAGATGGAACAGTAAAATAATGAGCATCCCAATGGTAACTGGAGAACATAATGTATATTATAGTTATAATACTTAAAGGAGTCATGTATAGTATCTCCAGTGCATGAAAAAACATTGCTAATGGAAGCATTAGGGAAAGTTAGTGCACTAGATTTATAGATATTCTATAGGGGACTCCTGAAATCTCAGTTTTCAAACCACAATAAAATATGGCCAGAGCCACCTGTTTGTCTTCCAGTTTAAGGTTGAGTATCCAAGGAAAGATAAAGTTGCCCTACGATGGATAGACCTGTGCAACCCTCATTTATGTGACGCGTATTAGTTGTTTCGAAAGACCATTATGACGGATCACAACGGTAATGATCATTCAAACCTCCACTAAAATGAATTTTGCCCCATCGTTATCAACACGCCACTACCAGTCCTGAAAGGTAGATTGTGGAATCGTTTGTTGGTGGAGTTCCAAGATCTATCTTTCCATGTGTGCTCAACTATAAATTGTGGATCTCCTGCGAACGAACTTACCACGATCTATGTTTTAGAATTGCAAGTGGCGTGTTGCAGACGATAAGACATGAATGATCGTGCATTTCGGCAAATTGACTTTAGTGAAGATTTGACCAATTGTTCCTGATGCGATGCGTCACGACGGTCTTTCAAAACGTCAAGTGGCTCTGTTCATTGGCTGAATTTTCGTTGCCGTTGGTATAGACCTTTAGGGGCCTTTCACCCTGAGGCGGTGCGGTCATTTTACCGAACCCACCGCAGCCTAATGTTAGTCTATGGGGTAGTTCACATTTCCCATGTTGCAGTATGCTGTGTCGGAAGTGCCCTAACCTACTTCAATACCTACATTACTGCGTGGCTCCAGCGGTGATCTGCGTCGGACCGGAAGTCATGTAAGTCTACGGTAACGCCCATGCATTTAAAAAAAAAAAACACTGCAGTTGTCAGCGTCGCTCATGCGTGGAAGCTTTTTTTAAAAATACACTTCCGTGCACGTCATCGATTGCTGAACAGGATGTGAGCATCACTTCCTGCTTGGCCAGAAGCGGATTGTTGCTTACTAACGCTGTAATCACCGAAGGTCTGCCAATCTGCAGTGAGAAGCCGGCCTCAGACTGGCAGGTTCTCTAGCCATTAATTGTACCCCTGTACACACTACAAATATTACAGATCTCTGTTTTCTGAGAGAGCCCAGAGGTAATGTGCAATGGCAGCTTCTACCTTTCTATCATAAATGGTTGCTTTCAGGTACGTTTCAGTATGTGTATGGAGACAGTTATCAGATTGCTCCCAGCTGAAATGGGTGTCAATTACGTGTTTGTTAGATCCCTGCAGAGACCTATCAAAGTCAACAGTCCATGCAGGGCTGGTCACTTAGGCCATGACATAGGAAGCCACTGTTGCCCACAGCAGAGAAGGGCTGATGGAAATGGATACATTCTGAACAAGAAACATGGAGGACTACAGATGGAAAAGAGTGTGTGAGTGTGTGTGTGTGTGTGTGTGTGTGTGTGTGTGTGTGTGTGTGTGTGTGTGTGTGTGTGTGTGTGTGTGTGTGTGTGTGTGTTTTGGACTGCTATGAATGAAATAGATCTGCACATGAAATGTAAGGCTGTTGTAGCTGCATGTGGAAGGGAGGGCTGCCGTTTAAGGAAAGAGGATCTCTTTGAATAATAGGGAGTCTGCAATACACAGAAATGGGGCTGCTTGGCTTTGTTGGCAAACGTTTAGAAATTGCCATTTACAGATTTCACTTTGTTTTCTCTCTCGTAGTCAATCAATCATTTACTTTTTCTACATCCACCTATGTGTGCTGCGCTAAAATGTATGCCGCATGTCTGCACAATCTACAAGAGCAGCATTTACCGTAGCTGAGGTTTATATACAGGAAATGAGAGACTGACAGATAGGTTAACTAAAACGAGCACCAAGACATAACAAATTTCAATTTACAGCAAAAAATAAACATGAAATGCCCTCCACTCAATAGAAGACAGTCATGCATGAATTAGAAAAATGTGCAGGAGGCAGTTTAGTTATGTGCAAGTCTCAAATCAGAACGCATCTTGGTCATCCTTTAAGTATAAAGCACCAATATATTACATTACTGATGTACGATAAATCAGTAATAGATTTAGAATACAAATGCAAAACAGACAGAACAAAGGAGATGATGACGTTACCAGCAGCTGGAGGTAATGGGGCCAGTTGTCAGATAATAAATGGTTTTGGGTAGAATGTAAGGCCTCTTTCACAGTGTGACGTTAAAGTCGCACGTTAGAAAATGTTTTAACGCAGACTAACGCACAGCAATACTAAGTCTGTGTAACATTCACAGTGCACACGTCGTGTTTGTGTGTAACGTGTAGTGTTATTAGAAAGTGCTGCATGCTGTCCGTTATACACGTTATTAGCTGTGGTGGACTGTTTGCACATGCTCAGTAATGACCTGGAAGCAGGGCCGGAGCTACCATAGGTAAAAATTGGCAGCTGCCCCAGGGCCCCAGAGCCTGTAGGGGCCCCCAAGGTGTCCCTCCCCCATCTTAACTGTTGCTCCCCAGGGTCTCTGCTGAGTCTTTTGAGTTGGGAGGTGATTGGGGGAAGGTCAGCAGCCAGCTCAGGGGCCCAGGAGGGAAGTTTGGCTGCAACAAAGGGCCTCTAATGACGCTTTTTGGTCGGGGGGTGTCTGTCTGGTTATTTTTGCCCTAGGGCCCAACTGTTACTTGAATCGGCCCTGCCTGGAAGCATACTTTTCATTGCCTGTATGCGACTAGAACGGTACATAAAGTTGCGTTGTGACATTTTTGGGATGTTGTGTTAGTTTGAGTTGCGACTTTAACGTCGCATCAAAACGCAACATCCCACTGTGAAAGTAGCGTGAGAGTAGGTAATTTTGAAGAGATTTTTGAGGGTCTATTTAAACATGCTATAGGGGAAGGTAAAGTGAGGAGACAGAGACTAAAAAGGCAAACACTGAACCATCTATTGCTACTTTAAGGAAGGGAATAGCACTGAATACAGTACCACTGAAAGGTGGGCAGCCTGTTCCGTGGAAGATGTGGCAAGTAAAGGGGACATTAGTAAGTTGGTGGAGGTGTACAGAGCCAGTTGGGGGGGGGGGGGGGGTGTATGAGGTCAGACATACATGACTCATGAAGTACAGTTGTTTTCAAAATTATTCATCCCCCAATGCTGTAAAGGGTTTTAGGGAATTTAGTGTACATTTGTAATTGTGTTCAGAATGAGATCTTACAAGGACTTTTTAAAGAACCAAATGCAACTAAAATGACATCAATTGTTTTTGTAATACAGTATTAAATGTTTTTTTAGTGATTTCTTCATGGACACAATTATTTAACACCTTAAAGACTATCACTCTTAACCCCCTTGCCGTTCCAATTCTGACGGCAAGGGGGCTGCGCTGCACTTTTAAAAAATGTTTTTTTTAAATCATGTAGCGAGCCTAGGGCTCGCTACATGATAGCCGCTGACAAGCGGCATCCCCCTACCTACTTCGATCGCCGCCAGCGATCTTTGCAAGCAGGAAAACCCGTTCAGAACGGGATTTCCTGCTGGGCTTCCCCACGGGGCGGGATGACGTCACCGACGTCATGGACGTCGGGACGTCAGAGGGAATCCCGATCCACCCCTCAGCGCTGCCTGCCACTGATTGGCCAGGCTGCGCAAGGGGTCTGGAGGGGCAGCGCGGCGGGTAGCGGCGAATCGGCAGCGAGCGGCGGAGATCGGGATATGCACGCAGCTAGCAAAGTGCTAGCTGCGTGCAGTAAAAAAAAAATTGTGAAAATCGGCCCAGCGGGGCCGGAGAAATCCTCCTGCGCAGGTTACCCTGAGCTGAGCTCGGGATAACCAGCAAGAAGGTTAAGAGGTTCATGCAAGTGTTTTCTTAAACACCTGTGGATGTTAACGAGCAGCAATCAAGCATAATAAGCACCAATTAGGCAGATTTAAAATTACTGATACTCAGCTCCTTCTAGACATTTACTGGTGTGTTTATAAACATGGTGAAGTCAAGAGAAAGGTCCAGGAAGACAAGAGAAGAGGTGATTTCTCTTCACAGGAAGGGCAATGGCTATAAGAAGATTGCAAAGATGTTAAACATACCAAGAGACACCATAGGAAGCATAATTCGCAAATTCAAGGCAAAGGGCACTGTTGAAACGCTACCTGGTCGTGGCAGAATGAAGATGCCGACTTCCCCGTGTGACTGCTGAGGAACTGAAAAAAGATTTGTCAGATGTGGGTACTGAAGTTTCAGCTCAGACAATAAGGCGCACACTGCGTAATGAAGGCTTCCATGACAAAACTCCCAGGCGCACCTCGCTTGCTGTCTCCAAAGAATGAGAAGAGTCGACTGCAGTATGGCAAAAGTCATGTGGACAAACCACAAAAGTTTTGGGATAGAGTTCTGTGGACTGGGAAGGTACAGGTACAGGGAAGCTTCAGCGTGTGCAAGGTACCATTTATTCTCTTCAGTACCAGGAGATATTGGATGAAAATGTGATGCAGTCCGTCACAAACCTGAGGCTTGGGTGACGTTGGACCTTTCAACAGGACAATGATCCCAAGCGTACCTCCAAGTCCACTAGAGCAGAGTTCCCCAACCCTGTCCTCAAGGCCCACCAACAGTACATGTTTTGCAGAAAACCACAAACGTGCACAGGTGAGGTAATTAGTGTCTCAGTAGAGCTAATTAACCACCTCTGTGGATTTCCACAAAACATGCACTGTTGGTTTTTCAAAATTTGCCTCAGGCGGCAAAAAGTCTAGGGCTGGCCCTGGGCATTCCCCTACCCTCTTCGATCGCCTCCGGCGATCAGGAAATCCCGTTCAAAGAACGGGATTTCCTGGAGGGCTTCCCCCGTCGCCATGGCGACGGGGCGGGATGACGTCACCGACGTCATGACGTCTAAGGGAGTCCCGATCCACCCCTCAGCGCTGCCTGGCGCTGATAGGCCAGGCAGCACACGGTGTCTGGGGGGGGGGCTCTGCGGCGAATCGGCGTGGGGCGGCGGCAATTGGTGTGCTCACGGAGCTGGCAAAGTGCTAGCAAAAAAAAAATTGCGCAAATCAGCCCAACAGGGCCTGAGAAAACCTCCTACGCGGCTTACCCCGAACGTTACCGCCAGGAATGTTAAAGGCTAGCTTAGATTGCTGCAAGACACTTGTGTCAAGCTATGTTTCACGTCTAAAAGCTGTTATAACTGGAAAAGGATGTTGTACTAAGTACTACGAATGAATGTCACTTGGGGGTTGAATAAAACTGATAATGATGTGAGCACAGAAAAGACCTATGTGGTTATTTCATTATAAATGTTATGTTATATTTGACTTACAAGTGCCTCTTTGATTTAATTGTAAACAAGATGACTGAAATGATCAAAATCAATGTCAAACTGGCCAAAACACTCAATTTCAGTGGAGGCTGAATAATTTTGAACACAAGTGTAATTTAAAACCATAGCACACGGCAGTTAGAGGGAGATTCACTGCACTCAGCAACCCATGTGTGTGCTAGAGCAATGTAAACTGTTACATAGGAAAGGGACTAAGCTCATAAAAGCAGCACCACACATGTATATGATAAAGTATAAACATATACCACTTTATTGAATATATAACTTCCAAAAATGTATAAAAACACTAAAAACAGGAGCCACCACAATCAATCCTATTGTATTAAATTCTGGCAATAATCATCACAATATTACAATGAAATCAGATCAATAGAGTATATATATAGTATGCGTGCATATATGATGATGAATGGTGTGGGCTGCTCATACCTGAGCACCCCACCACCATATGAACCCGGGTTCAGTACCTCAAGAAAAAATATATAAAGTGCAAATAGTGCAAAATAATCCACAATTGTAGAAAACAGAGGACATGCAATCTGAATAATAACAATAAACCTGTGTAGTATATACCAATGTTGGACCAGTTTCCTGGATGGACATGTGCTAAGCAAGCAAAGTATGAGAATGACAGACAGGTGAGCAAGGATACAGTGAAAAAAAGTGCTGAGGTATACTTAGCCGTTTGGCATAGACCAGAAGGAGTGGTGGTGGCAAGGAGAGACCCTCGGTGGACTACTCCACCGGTTCCGCGGCCGTCACGCCGCTTCTTCAAGAGTGTGCGAGGGAATCTGCATCACGGAACAGCGCTCATCGCTGTTTAAATGTCGGAAGCTCTGCTGGTCACGTGTGCGCACAGGGAACGGCGTCACACGCGACGTAAGTAGGCGTGGCCACTGGACGGAGGCTGTGGGGAGCCAAGGGGCACCGCGCTGGAGCGCACAAAGAGGAAGTGTACGTCTAAGTGGATGGAAAGAACAGTGAAGGGAGGTGCTACGCTGGAACGCATAGAGAGGAAGTAAGTATGTATAAGGAAGGGAGAAACGCATATGAAGAATGTATATATGTATACAAAAGTACAATGAATACTCAACATATCAATGCAGTACCATAATATAGGATCATGGAATTAAACAATAATCAGTCACAAATAACAAAAATAAATTATTAATAGAGAATGGATTGCCACTTACACTCTATGCCATAGAAGATGGTAGATATATTTCCCTAATATAGAGGCAGCTTACCTGGAGTGGCCCCGCAAAGGGGGACCCCCATGAAAGATGAAAGGGGGAGATGAAAAAAACACCCCAATATTGGGGGGACCAATGAACGCACAGCAAAACCCAAATGCATAATAATGTAGCAGAAAATGTGTAGAATGATATATATACATGAACATGAATACATGATAACAAAATACACACTGAATATTTAAACCATATAAATCAGAAGTCCATTGTGCTGATAATCCAATAAAGGAACAGCGACGCAAAATATGCAAAAAAGCCCGACGTGGGAAAAACGTATAAATGCTTGTAACGAACAATGTCCATTAAGTCCAGAAGTAGCAAGTCCAGAAATAGCAAAGCAATTGAATCTGAGTCCAGATAGGTCCAAAAGTATGCCATCACAAGGCAGCTATGCTCAGTGGCACACTACATTGAAAAACACGGTATGTTACAATATGTATAAGCAATCTGTAACAGAGAAAACAAATGTAAGTACATAATCAAAGAAATCCAGAGTAATCAATTTCCTCATTTAAACCTAAAGGAGACATGGATCCTAAAACATAGATCCATCTCGCCTCCCTCTGCAGAAGTCTAGAGACAATATCCCCTCGCCTATTGGTGGTCTTAATGTGTTCAAGACCAAAGACCTGTAAGGACCTATAGGAGCCCGCATGGAAGTCCAAAAAATGAGCTGCCACTGAAGTCAAGCAGTTGCCTTCCTTACGGTCACGTTCAGCCAGTCTAATCTTAGACATGTGCTGTTGCACCCTAACTTTTAGGGCATTCTTAGTTTGCCCCACATAAAGCTTGGGACAGCTACATTTCAAAGCATATATAACCCCTTGGGTCCGACAATTGATGTACTGATTCAATTTAAAACTACAGGGTTGTGAGGAATGACTAATCTCAGATTGTCTGCTCATGTATGGGCAGACATTGCAAGCCCCACATGGATAGCTCCCACGTACACCTGCTCCAACCGTACGACCAGTAGATGAGGAAAAATGGCTAGCACATAGTTTGTCCTTTAAGGTGGGGCATCTCTTGGCAGTGATTGAGGGATGGGGTGCTATGCACCCCCTCAAATCAGGATCAGATTGCAAGATTGGCCATGTATTTCTTAAGGCCCCATAAATTTCCTTCCAACTATTGTTAAAAACTGTGCTAAGCCTCACCAATTTGTCGTTCACACGAGGTCTCTGATTGATGAGCTCGGTTCTTCTCTTGTTTTTGGCAATGAAGAAGGCTTGTTTAACCACTCTTTTGGGGTATCCACGGTCCAAAAATCTCTGTTGTAGATCTGTTGCCTGTCTGTAAAAATCGGAATCATTAGTACAAATCCGTCTGAGTCTTAAAAACTGGCTGGTAGGTATGTTGTTTTTGAGAGCCTTATTGTGTGCACTTTTATAATGAAGGAGGCTATTTACCGCAGTCGGTTTCCTATACAAATCAGTGGCTAAGGTACCATCCTCATATATCTGGATCAACAAGTCCAAAAATTCCACTCGCGAGGGGGACATCTGCATGGTTAAAAAAATGTTCATGTTATTTCTGTTTAATTCTGTCACAAACTGACCGCAAAGTTCTGAGGGACCTGTCCATAGTACCAGCAAATCGTCTATGTAACGATACCATCCTAGGATGTATGGATGGTATGCAACATATCGTTCACCAAACACAATCTCCCTCTCCCAATATCCTAGGAATAGATTAGCGACTGCCGGTGCACACTTTGCACCCATGGCAATTCCGCAAGTCTGCTTATAGTATTTCCCATTAAACAGAAAATAATTATGGTCCAAAACAAACCTCAGTAATTGTAGCAAAAAAGTATGAAGATCTAGATGTGTCTGGTCCTCCATCTCCAAAAAATATTTAACTGTGGATACGGCCCAGTCATGTGTGATACTGGTGTATAGTGATTCAACGTCACAGGTCAGCAATAATGTTCCTGATGGCACCCGGAGATCCTCCAAGATCCTCAGAAGATCCATACTGTCCCTGAGATATGAGTCGAGAGCTGTAACATGGGATTGAAGAAAAAAGTCAATGAAGGAACAAGCCGGTGCAGTGAGACTATTGATCCCAGCCACGATTGGTCTGCCAGGAGGATCGATAAGAGTTTTATGAACTTTTGGTAACATGTAGAAGGTAGCAATGGTAGGTGTTTTAGGAAAGAGAAATTCAAACTCCTTAGCTGTAATTACCCCTCTGCATTTCGCTTCGTTAAGTAACATTTCTAACTGTACATGGTAGTAGTCAGTGGGATCCCCCGGGAGCAATTGATAATTGGTGGTATTATTCAATTGTCTATATGCTTCTTTGAGATATGCATCCCTAGGCCAGATAACAATGTTCCCACCCTTATCCGCCTCTTTTATAATCAGACTGGGGTTATTTTTCAAGGACTGTATTGCTGCTAGCTCCTCCATAGACAAGTTGTCAGACCTATGCATTTGTGGTCTCATGCATGAGACCTCCTGGAGCATGACCTCAAAGAATATCTTTATGGCAGGGTAGTTCTGAAAAGGTGGCATATACCTAGAAGGGTTCCTAAACAATTTAGATCTTTGACTCACCACTGTGGACTCATTCTCAGATTCAGCAAGTAAATCCATTAAATCACTGAGAGCTTGTCTATCCACATCATTTAGGCCTGGTTCACACACAATCGGGGAATGAAAGTATTTCCTGAAAGCAAGCTTTCTGCAAAAGAGATACAGGTCTTTGGTTAGTTCAAATTTATCAAGTGATTTAGTGGGAGAGAAAGTCAGACCCTTTTGTAGCACCGCCATTTCAGGTGCTGATGGTACATACTCGGACAAATTTATGATGCTCAATACATTGGTCTCGAGTGATCCCACAATATTCAGTGTGTATTTTGTTATCATGTATTCATGTTCATGTATATATATCATTCTACACATTTTCTGCTACATTATTATGCATTTGGGTTTTGCTGTGCGTTCATTGGTCCCCCCAATATTGGGGTGTTTTTTTCATCTCCCCCTTTCATCTTTCATGGGGGTCCCCCTTTGCGGGGCCACTCCAGGTAAGCTGCCTCTATATTAGGGAAATATATCTACCATCTTCTATGGCATAGAGTGTAAGTGGCAATCCATTCTCTATTAATAATTTATTTTTGTTATTTGTGACTGATTATTGTTTAATTCCATGATCCTATATTATGGTACTGCATTGATATGTTGAGTATTCATTGTACTTTTGTATACATATATACATTCTTCATATGCGTTTCTCCCTTCCTTATACATACTTACTTCCTCTCTATGCGTTCCAGCGTAGCACCTCCCTTCACTGTTCTTTCCATCCACTTAGACGTACACTTCCTCTTTGTGCGCTCCAGCGCGGTGCCCCTTGGCTCCCCACAGCCTCCGTCCAGTGGCCACGCCTACTTACGTCGCGTGTGACGCCGTTCCCTGTGCGCACACGTGACCAGCAGAGCTTCCGACATTTAAACAGCGATGAGCGCTGTTCCGTGATGCAGATTCCCTCGCACACTCTTGAAGAAGCGGCGTGACGGCCGCGGAACCGGTGGAGTAGTCCACCGAGGGTCTCTCCTTGCCACCACCACTCCTTCTGGTCTATGCCAAACGGCTAAGTATACCTCAGCACTTTTTTTCACTGTATCCTTGCTCACCTGTCTGTCATTCTCATACTTTGCTTGCTTAGCACATGTCCATCCAGGAAACTGGTCCAACATTGGTATATACTACACAGGTTTATTGTTATTATTCAGATTGCATGTCCTCTGTTTTCTACAATTGTGGATTATTTTGCACTATTTGCACTTTATATATTTTTTCTTGAGGTACTGAACCCGGGTTCATATGGTGGTGGGGTGCTCAGGTATGAGCAGCCCACACCATTCATCATCATATATGCACGCATACTATATATATACTCTATTGATCTGATTTCATTGTAATATTGTGATGATTATTGCCAGAATTTAATACAATAGGATTGATTGTGGTGGCTCCTGTTTTTAGTGTTTTTATACATTTTTGGAAGTTATATATTCAATAAAGTGGTATATGTTTATACTTTATCATATACATGTGTGGTGCTGCTTTTATGAGCTTAGTCCCTTTCCTATGTAACAGTTTACATTGCTCTAGCACACACATGGGTTGCTGAGTGCAGTGAATCTCCCTCTAACTGCTGTATATGAGGGTTCTCCCTCTTCTCCTTTCATTTGCACCAACCCAGAATTTTGATTTTGAGTTATTATTTTTCATTTGACATGGAGGGGCTTTGGGAGTCTATGGAGGCCAGTTGGAGTGCTAAATTGGGGAAGGCTTTTCCCATACGTAATGACCCAGATCAACAGCTGCCAGATGACACGAGACTCTTATTTAGACAATATAAGGATTTACATAAGAACCACATTAGGTTGTGGTGGAATATTAATAGTCTTGAACAATATAAGAAAGAACAAATTTACCCCAGAGGACTTAGAGTCCAGATTTTTCCCACTTGGGAACTCCAGGGTGATTGGAAACACACCTGGGAGGAGGGACTTGCTAAATGTTCCATAATCATTATAGATATGTTGATTGATCATGATAAAAAATTACTGAGTAAAGTGAAATCTGGCTTATCTGATCTGGAGTCTAAAATGTCATTGCTGGATAAGGATAATTTGGTACAACCATTTATTAAAATACTTAAGAAAGATATGGACAAAATGGAGTTATCTATTATTGAAGGGAAAAAGAGGAAGTTTGAGCGTGACAGACATGATTTTGATATGGGCAATGCATACAGATGGACGCATAGAGGTAATACTAGACGTTTTAGACCGAGGCATAGATATCCACCCAGAGGTGGCAATCCCAAACCTCATAATGATCCCAATAATCCTAGACCAAATAAACCATTACCTAAGAATCCGAGAGGACAGGATGATAATGAACACTCTGACACACTGAGTGAGGATTTTTTATCAAGCGACACCGAAGGAGAACCAGACGGGGGGGCCGCAGGCGTAAACAGACTCAGAGATCTCTTGCGCACACCCCAACATTTGAAGCGCAGGAAGGTGTGGGATCACTCGAGACCAATGTATTGAGCATCATAAATTTGTCCGAGTATGTACCATCAGCACCTGAAATGGCGGTGCTACAAAAGGGTCTGACTTTCTCTCCCACTAAATCACTTGATAAATTTGAACTAACCAAAGACCTGTATCTCTTTTGCAGAAAGCTTGCTTTCAGGAAATACTTTCATTCCCCGATTGTGTGTGAACCAGGCCTAAATGATGTGGATAGACAAGCTCTCAGTGATTTAATGGATTTACTTGCTGAATCTGAGAATGAGTCCACAGTGGTGAGTCAAAGATCTAAATTGTTTAGGAACCCTTCTAGGTATATGCCACCTTTTCAGAACTACCCTGCCATAAAGATATTCTTTGAGGTCATGCTCCAGGAGGTCTCATGCATGAGACCACAAATGCATAGGTCTGACAACTTGTCTAGGGAGGAGCTAGCAGCAATACAGTCCTTGAAAAATAACCCCAGTCTGATTATAAAAGAGGCGGATAAGGGTGGGAACATTGTTATCTGGCCTAGGGATGCATATCTCAAAGAAGCATATAGACAATTGAATAATACCACCAATTATCAATTGCTCCCGGGGGATCCCACTGACTACTACCATGTACAGTTAGAAATGTTACTTAACGAAGCGAAATGCAGAGGGGTAATTACAGCTAAGGAGTTTGAATTTCTCTTTCCTAAAACACCTACCATTGCTACCTTCTACATGTTACCAAAAGTTCATAAAACTCTTATCGATCCTCCTGGCAGACCAATCGTGGCTGGGATCAATAGTCTCACTGCACCGGCTTGTTCCTTCATTGACTTTTTTCTTCAATCCCATGTTACAGCTCTCGACTCATATCTCAGGGACAGTATGGATCTTCTGAGAATCTTGGAGGATCTCCGGGTGCCATCAGGAACATTATTGCTGACCTGTGACGTTGAATCACTATACACCAGTATCACACATGACTGGGCCGTATCCACAGTTAAATATTTTTTGGAGATGGAGGACCAGACACATCTAGATCTTCATACTTTTTTGCTACAATTACTGAGGTTTGTTTTGGACCATAATTATTTTCTGTTTAATGGGAAATACTATAAGCAGACTTGCGGAATTGCCATGGGTGCAAAGTGTGCACCGGCAGTCGCTAATCTATTCCTAGGATATTGGGAGAGGGAGATTGTGTTTGGTGAACGATATGTTGCATACCATCCATACATCCTAGGATGGTATCGTTACATAGACGATTTGCTGGTACTATGGACAGGTCCCTCAGACCTTTGTGGTCAGTTTGTGACAGAATTAAACAGAAATAACATGAACATTTTTTTAACCATGCAGATGTCCCCCTCGCGAGTGGAATTTTTGGACTTGTTGATCCAGATATATGAGGATGGTACCTTAGCCACTGATTTGTATAGGAAACCGACTGCGGTAAATAGCCTCCTTCATTATAAAAGTGCACACAATAAGGCTCTCAAAAACAACATACCTACCAGCCAGTTTTTAAGACTCAGACGGATTTGTACTAATGATTCCGATTTTTACAGACAGGCAACAGATCTACAACAGAGATTTTTGGACCGTGGATACCCCAAAAGAGTGGTTAAACAAGCCTTCTTCATTGCCAAAAACAAGAGAAGAACCGAGCTCATCAATCAGAGACCTCGTGTGAACGACAAATTGGTGAGGCTTAGCACAGTTTTTAACAATAGTTGGAAGGAAATTTATGGGGCCTTAAGAAATACATGGCCAATCTTGCAATCTGATCCTGATTTGAGGGGGTGCATAGCACCCCATCCCTCAATCACTGCCAAGAGATGCCCCACCTTAAAGGACAAACTATGTGCTAGCCATTTTTCCTCATCTACTGGTCGTACGGTTGGAGCAGGTGTACGTGGGAGCTATCCATGTGGGGCTTGCAATGTCTGCCCATACATGAGCAGACAATCTGAGATTAGTCATTCCTCACAACCCTGTAGTTTTAAATTGAATCAGTACATCAATTGTCGGACCCAAGGGGTTATATATGCTTTGAAATGTAGCTGTCCCAAGCTTTATGTGGGGCAAACTAAGAATGCCCTAAAAGTTAGGGTGCAACAGCACATGTCTAAGATTAGACTGGCTGAACGTGACCGTAAGGAAGGCAACTGCTTGACTTCAGTGGCAGCTCATTTTTTGGACTTCCATGCGGGCTCCTATAGGTCCTTACAGGTCTTTGGTCTTGAACACATTAAGACCACCAATAGGCGAGGGGATATTGTCTCTAGACTTCTGCAGAGGGAGGCGAGATGGATCTATGTTTTAGGATCCATGTCTCCTTTAGGTTTAAATGAGGAAATTGATTACTCTGGATTTCTTTGATTATGTACTTACATTTGTTTTCTCTGTTACAGATTGCTTATACATATTGTAACATACCGTGTTTTTCAATGTAGTGTGCCACTGAGCATAGCTGCCTTGTGATGGCATACTTTTGGACCTATCTGGACTCAGATTCAATTGCTTTGCTATTTCTGGACTTGCTACTTCTGGACTTAATGGACATTGTTCGTTACAAGCATTTATACGTTTTTCCCACGTCGGGCTTTTTTGCATATTTTGCGTCGCTGTTCCTTTATTGGATTATCAGCACAATGGACTTCTGATTTATATGGTTTAAATATTCAGTGTGTATTTTGTTATCATGTATTCATGTTCATGTATATATATCATTCTACACATTTTCTGCTACATTATTATGCATTTGGGTTTTGCTGTGCGTTCATTGGTCCCCCCAATATTGGGGTGTTTTTTTCATCTCCCCCTTTCATCTTTCATGGGGGTCCCCCTTTGCGGGGCCACTCCAGGTAAGCTGCCTCTATATTAGGGAAATATATCTACCATCTTCTATGGCATAGAGTGTAAGTGGCAATCCATTCTCTATTAATAATTTATTTTTGTTATTTGTGACTGATTATTGTTTAATTCCATGATCCTATATTATGGTACTGCATTGATATGTTGAGTATTCATTGTACTTTTGTATACATATATACATTCTTCATATGCGTTTCTCCCTTCCTTATACATACTTACTTCCTCTCTATGCGTTCCAGCGTAGCACCTCCCTTCACTGTTCTTTCCATCCACTTAGACGTACACTTCCTCTTTGTGCGCTCCAGCGCGGTGCCCCTTGGCTCCCCACAGCCTCCGTCCAGTGGCCACGCCTACTTACGTCGCGTGTGACGCCGTTCCCTGTGCGCACACGTGACCAGCAGAGCTTCCGACATTTAAACAGCGATGAGCGCTGTTCCGTGATGCAGATTCCCTCGCACACTCTTGAAGAAGCGGCGTGACGGCCGCGGAACCGGTGGAGTAGTCCACCGAGGGTCTCTCCTTGCCACCACCACTCCTTCTGGTCTATGCCAAACGGCTAAGTATACCTCAGCACTTTTTTTCACTGTATCCTTGCTCACCTGTCTGTCATTCTCATACTTTGCTTGCTTAGCACATGTCCATCCAGGAAACTGGTCCAACATTGGTATATACTACACAGGTTTATTGTTATTATTCAGATTGCATGTCCTCTGTTTTCTACAATTGTGGATTATTTTGCACTATTTGCACTTTATATATTTTTTCTTGAGGTACTGAACCCGGGTTCATATGGTGGTGGGGTGCTCAGGTATGAGCAGCCCACACCATTCATCATCATATATGCACGCATACTATATATATACTCTATTGATCTGATTTCATTGTAATATTGTGATGATTATTGCCAGAATTTAATACAATAGGATTGATTGTGGTGGCTCCTGTTTTTAGTGTTTTTATACATTTTTGGAAGTTATATATTCAATAAAGTGGTATATGTTTATACTTTATCATATACATGTGTGGTGCTGCTTTTATGAGCTTAGTCCCTTTCCTATGTCATAGCACACGGCAGATAACATAATTTGAGGCCCCTTGCACACTTGCACTGTGTTACTCTTCCCCGCTGCAAGGGCCATGCAAGTCTATAGAGATTAACACTTCACGCAATGTGATGCGGTGCATCAGAAGTATCCAAATCACCGCAATGCTGGCGTAAAGGCTTGAGCACATTAGCGCATGATCCATGCCTACCGCACATATTATGCAGTAATGCAAGTCAATGAGCGGTGTAGTAAGTGTGCACGATGGGAACACGGTGAGTTGCAGCTTGCTTGCGCGGACCGACAGGAATTCCAGTGACGTCATTGCCCAGCAGGGAGTCACTAGCCGGTGGGCGGAGCTATGTGTATTATCCTGTGCCTGCAAGGTGGTGCTGGGTCATATGACGCAACCGGCCAGAATGTTTTACTCAGGTGACTGGCAGAGTGAGGTACAAGCAGGGCCGGATTTGTACTTTTTACCGCCCAAGGCCAATGTCACTAGCCGCCCCCTTTCAGTATAGGTAGCGAGATGACCCCTCCCTCCAGTATAGGTAGCCAGATGACCCCCCCTCCAGAATAGGTAGCCAGATGACCCACCCCTCTTTCCCTCTAGTATAAGTAGCCTGATGACCCCTTCTCCTCCAAATCCAGTATAGATAGCCAGATTACTCCCTGAATCCCTTCCTTTCCCACTCCCCCCTTTCAGTACAGCTCGCCTCCACACCGCAGCAGCCATCAGTGTCACTCACTTCTCTGCTTATCTCCAGTGTAGAAGCTTCCTCTTTCCTTCCGTCTCCAATGCTGCCAAAGTCCATAGCCGCCCGCCACAATGCCAACGTGCACAGAGAGCATGGCGGCCACTGCACAGATAGCTGGCAGCAGAGTACTCGTGGTCAGAAGCTGCCTGATGTCCCTGCATTGCAGCATTTGCAAGCTTGCAAATGCTGCATCAGATTAGTCAGCTTCTTTGGTGCCCTTGCTCCTGTGGTGCCCTAGGCCATGGCCTAGGTGGCCTAGGCCTAAATCCGGCCCTTGGTACAAGTGAGAGGGGACTTTAGAGGACCAGTGAGGAGACACCTGGAGTGAGGGATGTTGTAGTAGATGAGGTCAAAGATAATGAAGACAACCTTTAAGCAAGGACATGGTCTGATATAGGTAGGCAGTGGGAGTAGAGTAACAAGGTGTGTGTGTGTGTGTGTGTGTGTGTGTGTGTGTGTGTGTGTGTGTGGGGGGGGGGGGGGGGGGGCGTTAACAGGTTTTTAGCTCAGGAGTGGCATCAGTGATGTCAAAAGGGAGAGGACGAGCAGCAAAAAAAAAAAATTTATGAAGGTAAGCAGGCTGAGATTTTTGAGTTTATTTGCCAAAAAAAAAGGGAAGTAAACAGGACAAGTACAGGTACAGCTTAAGCTTTCCACTGTGCTATACTAACTCGGTAGAGAAAGGAGAAAATCAGGCTCGAAGTATAAAGTCTATTTTATTCAGATGCTAAACTTTTAATAATGGCAATAAGTTTAGAGTGATCTTCTAACTAGCTATTCTTCAAGGTATTAGTATGTGGCATGCTGAGCTTTCGTCTGTAAAATTGTGGCGCTGAACTCAGAACGTCCTCTCTTCTCTAAAAGATACACAATAAAATAATAACCATTAAACAAAAAACATTTCTTTGTTACAGCTGACACAAATCCTAAAATAAATCTGCACTGTTTTCACTTCCGGATTCATGGAAGCAGAGATATTAACAACCTGTGCTTAGCTTATCTGCCATCTGTACCATGGCAGTCATGTGACACAGGGGAGAGATCAAATAACAGCTTGTGATTAGACACAAATTAGGGGGTCTTAATCTCTAAATACATACAGGGTGCATTTCTCTGCATTTATGTCCTGTGCAAGAGTTCAGGTCCACTTTAAATATTTTCCACAGCTCAAGCTTAAGTTGAATGAATACAGAAGCTTTCGGCAGGCAGGGGTGAGGAGGGTTTATTTGCTCAATCTCAAGTATCGGAGTCATAGTCTGAATGGGTCATCCAGAGAGTCTGAAGACAAGGTCTTTAGCACAAAGGACACCTTGATAGCTGTGCTGCAAACCTCACACATAAGGCACCAGAAATGCAAAACATTCTTCAGATTATATTTTAGATACTTACACTCAACACATACTAAATAGGGCACGGTTTGCTAAATCACTGTCAGCTCCTTCAGTTTGCTGGTTGACTTCATCTATGAAAAACTGTCCCCTTAAAGCAGACCCGAACTCTTGCACAGCACATACTGAAAAGTCTTTGTTCCTCATCCTCATATACTTGCTGAAGAAATTGACTTTTCTGAGTTCTGCGTTTGTTTAGGCAGATAAAAACAGGTCTAATTATTTCATATCAGCAACTGTGAAAAGACTGCATGAGAGATCTGCAAGGCAGCTCTCCATACAGTAAACACTAAAGCCTGATACACACCAAGCAATTTCTAGTCAAATAGATGGGTGGAATAGATAATTTCCGACAGGTCCAATCTGATTTCTGATCGATTTGCATAGAAGTGATCAGAAAATCGATCAGAAAAACCGATCGGATTTCCAATTGGATCTGTTGGAAATTATCTTTCGACCCATTTATCTGATGGGAAATTGCATGGTGTGTATCGGGCATAAGGCTTAACTCTTTCAGTGCCTTCTGCAAAAATGCAACCTAGTGAAACTTCAGCATTTTCTGGGATTTCCATAAATTGTACTGAAGAAATGTTTTTTTTCCATACAGGTTATCATGCTGTGGTTCTTTTAGTGCAGAAAGGAACTTTGAGGTTAGTTCCACTTTAACCACTTAAGGACCACGGGCTTAAACCTCCCTAGTGACCAGGCCATTTTTTACTAATTAGGCCACTGCAGCTTTAAGGCCTCACTGCAGGGCCGCACAATTCAAGCACACAAGTGATTCTCTCCCCCCCCCCCATTTTCTGCCCACCAATAGTACAGTCTACAATCACCACCTAGATAGGATATGATGGCTTTTATGAGAAACACCTCATTGTGTTTTGTTGAATTTTGCAGCTGGAGTAGTACGCGGTCTATAATCTAACTATTGTGGAATTTTAGCAGATGTGGGCACGTTTCTGTGTTGATAAGTTGATGCAGAATTATGCAAGTTATCAATGCAAATGTATGCAGCTTTAAAAATAAATCAGTTGAACGAATCTGTCCGGGATCAAATGTGTCAATTTCCAAGCTGCATACATTTGCATTAAAAATTTGCGTAATGTTTGTATCTCATTGACCATCCACATAGAAAGATTGTCTATGCATTAATTTAATCAATTACTTCAGAACTGCACTCAACAGCAAAAGAACATGTGCAATTTTGTGTGAAAACAAGCTAACCCCTAACAGCAACAACTACCGGTTTATGAACTGAGGCTCAGGCCTTCGTGCATTGTGCCCTTCTCTTCAAAGATGCATGTGCAGAGTGTTGCCAATGAAAAGTAATATGGGCATGTAGTTATGTGTAGATCACAAGGGTACATGTTCAGCACACCTGGGTTGTGTACAAGTGTTTGGGGACATGTTTAGAGCACATGTGCACAGCACACCTGTGTACATCAATTTAGCTGCATTTAGTTATTTAACTGTCACTAATTATACTGGCTAAGAAAAAAAAATGTTGCTATTTAAAGTAAACCTGAGACAAAAGGGGTAAAAAGTTTTATACATACCTGGGGCTACCTGGGGTAACCAGGCAGCCTATTGGGCCAATCAAAGTGCAGGGATCACATCCTAGAAAGCCACTGGATCCTACAAGACTCAGGGCTGGATTAAAGGAGTGGCTGTTTTTTCAAAGGTGCACATGCAAGTTACCAGTGCACGCTTCGCAGCACTACCGCATGGAGATTTTAACTTGCACTGCTCAATTTAAAGTGAATGTTTACCGTTTCAAAAAAAAAAAAAAAAGTCAGATACTCACCTAAGGGGAAGGAAGGCTTGGTCTTAATGAGCCTTCCCTCTCCTCTCCCGGTGCCCGGTCCCGCGCAGGATCCCCCGTGGCAGTATTCGACCAGTTTGGTCAAATACTGCCACTTCCGCAGCCGAAGGGATGTTTCGGAAGCCTTCCAGAATTCCTGTTTAATTGTCTCACACTGCCCCCTAATGACAAGTGGCAATAAATACACATTACAGCAGTACTATTTAGAAGTTAGGAAATCTAACAAAGAAGAAGAAAAATATGCTAAATTAAATTGGCCTGGAGCACTTGCAAGTCTCTAAATAAAGGTTAAAGGGACTCCGAGCAGTGCAGAAACTATGGAAAGATGCACATCATTTTAAAGCTCTCTTTCTCCTCTTTCCAATGATATATAAACCACCACCCTACGCCTTTTAGTTTTTTCGCGATTGAAATTGCCGCAGCCGCGATTTCGATCGCGAAAATAGAGAAAACTAAAAGGCGTAGGGCAACGATTTAGGTGTCGTCAGAAAGAGGAGAAAGAGAGCTTTAAAATGATATCCATCTTTCCATAGTTATATTGTATTACACAGGGCGACTTTTTGTCAAAGTCAGCAGCTGCATTCAGCAGAATGGAGCTGCTGACACTGGGGAAAGTGTCGTCCTCTGTAATACAATATAACTATGGCTTGAGGGATATCATTTTAAAGCTCTCTTTCTCCTCTTTCTGACGACACCTAAATCGTTGCCCTAGACCTTTTAGTTTTCTCTATTTTTGCAATCGAAATCGCGGCCGCGGCAATTTCAATTGCGAAAATAGCGAAAACTAAAAGACGTAGGGTGGTGGTTTATATATCATTGGAAAGAGGAGAAAGAGAGCTTTAAAATGATATGCATCTTTCCATAGTTTCTGCACTGCTCGGAGTCCCTTTAAGCTACAACGTCTTTGACTAAGAAAGCAAAGGTGTTTCCAAAGCTTCCTATTCTTTTCAATTGCCTCAGCAGTACTGTTTTGACTGATGGCAGTCGCAGTGCAACACTCTACTTTTCCTAACAACAATAGCAGCAGTTTTACATATAGCAAGCATTAGCAAATTAATTTAATAAGTTTTCTCTGTAAATGTTAAACCACTCTCAGACAAATAGACCTGCATGTAACAGTACAAACCGAGAACGTCCAGGCTTTGAAATACACACGTGTTCTCCAGAGCAGGAGGCAAACAACAGGAGTTCATTACATCAACTATTCTTCATAGCAAAAACATATTGTGCTCCGGATTCCTGCCATGGAAAATTGCACAGCAGGAAGACCCCGTCTGAAAGGAACTTACTAAATAGTGGCACAAAAGGCCCGTGCAGTTCAGGCATGTACACTGAATAAAATCATTATGTTCACATCTGAACTCATACATAACTCCTTACATAGACCCATTACTAATAGAATGATCAGACAGGCGGAGGAAGAGGTCCATCCGTCACTCACCATCACTGCTTCCTCTCAGCACCACATCTGGAGATGGTGTCTGCTGAGAGCGAGAACCAAATGAGTCCAGGCTGTCAAAGGAATCGTCTCTTCCATGTCTCGGAGGGGAGAGAGAGTCGCTCCTCTCAGAGTCCCAGCAGTCTATGTAGCCGCTGTCACGGATGCTTCTTTTAGGGCTCTCCACCTCCTCGTTTTCCTGGAAAGTTAGGAAGGACGATAAAGTATGAATGACCATGGAACAAATACCCTAAAGATGGAGCTTAATGGCGATTGTGAAAAAAAGACATTTTACCAGTCTAAACTTTTTTTTTTTAATAAAATGTACACAACATATTAATACAACAGAACAATTCATAAACAGCGTATGTACGAATGTGTACAAAGATCACACCAAATACTCTGATCTGATCATAGGCATAGACCAGAACGTATATTGTGCTTCTAAGTACCTAGCAGGGCTGTGGAGTCGGAGTCGAGGAGTCAGAGTAATTTTGGGTACCTGGAGTAGGTGGTTTCAATAAACTGAGGAGTCGGAGTCAGGTGATTTTTGTACCAACTCCATAGCCCTGGTAAGTATTAGATTAAGGAGTCGGTGTCGAGGAGTCGGATCAATTTTGGGTACCTGGAGTCTGAGTTGGTTGTTTTATAAGCTAAGGAGTCTAAGGCCCGGTTCACACTTGCGGTGGCCCTCCGGAATCGCCGTGCCGGAGCCGCACCGCCTGCAGAACGGACGGAACGGACGCACGGCATAGCAATTAAAGCCTATGCGTCCGTTCACATGGGTCCGTTCTGCAGAACCGGAGCCGGACCGGATCCGGGCCGGATCCGGACTCCGGCCTCCGTTCCAACATGCGCTATTTTTTCATCCGGCCCCTCCGGCAGCCGTATCCGGGGCGGAGCCGGACTGCACCATCCGGCCAATACAAACAAATGGGAACCGGAGGCCGCACAACACACTGGCTGAGAAATCCGGATCTTCTACCCCACTTCCTATGCGGATTTTTGCGGCGATATTGGCTGGGGACACATGGGCAAGCATTTTGGAGTGGAGCAGCACGAGCTGGAGGTGTTGGCAGGATGTTGGCAGCATGTCGGAGGTGGAGGTGAGTGCTAAACAGCAGAGGGCCTGATTCCACAGGTCCCCCTTCTGCTGACCTCCCAGACCCCAACATTTTTTTTTTTTTTTACGTATATTTTGCCAAACGGATCCGGATCGCATCCTGATTGCCACCTGATGCAACCTGACCGGATCCGGATCGGATCCGGATCAGAACCGTACGGTTCCGATCCGGATCCGGTCAGGTCATCCGGTCCGTTTGGCAAACAACCGCTAATGTGAACCGGGCCTAATGATTTTTGTACAGCCCTGATAACTAGTGTCCGGTCCAGTTCAGATGACATTTTCAGCATCGTGTTCAGCTGAAACTTCTCTACAAAACGAGCACAGAAGCAGTTCCCGTTGTTCAGCAAATGCGTTGCATTTTGACCCCCACGGTTAGCTGATCCTGAACGCAACATGTAGCGTCCAGGACAAAACAAGACAATAGGATTGAGCACCGCAATTGCGTGAACATTTTACTAACATGAAAAGCAACCTTGTCCATAGAAACAGTACAACTCAATATTAATTCATGTTATTGGATTTTAAATGCTTTACAATCTTGTTTAGATATTTTTTGATACCAATAAAATGAATTAGAGAACTTGAGTAGTGTGGTTTCCATGGGCAACGTTCCTTTTTGTGTTAGTAAATTGCATGTTAATCGCCCAGAGCACAATCTCTATTAATGAGTTTGGTTAAAACGTTTCTTGTTTGCGCGAATGATGGTTAAAGCCAGAACTGACAGTTGTCCATTCATTTGAATGGAAAGGCTTAAAATGTACCTGAGAAGTAAGAACTACTAGCATTGATACTTACTTACCTGGGGCTTCTTCTAGTCCTATGTACTCTGTGGAGTCGCTTGTCATTCCCCCGGGTGGCTCTGTTCTGCCAATCTTTGCCGGTAATATGGTCCAACTGCACCAGTCGGACTGCACTGTGGATATGCAGAATGGTATCGGCGATGGGAGCGTGATTGAGGCGCATGCATGGCCATGCCGCGTGTGCAAGTGCATCCCAACTGAACCATATTACTGGCGAAGATTGCAGAGCAAAGGAGCCACCCGGCAGGTCGGTGAGGGATCCCATAGAGTACATGGGGCTGGAGGAAGCCCCAGGTAAGTATCAATGCTGGGAGCTCTTACGTCTCAGGTTTCCGTGCAACGAGTGCCATAGCCCTCATTTAGTGCTGCTTGAACTACAGTGTGAAACGGCTCTTAGATTATCTGCATCAACAATAACATAAGATTGCCAGTCCATAGACAAACACTGATCAGACAAAGGCAACATAGTACATAACCATGAAGTCTAGTGATCTAATATGAAAGTCAAATGATTTGTAGTAGTGCTATATTTTGTATTGTGTGTAGACATATTTTTACATCTGGCACTATTTGCTTTTATGCACATGTGGAATGATTTTGCTTCTTGTTCGTCTATCACGATGGAGGTGTATTGTTCTTCTTGGAAATGGACTGTAATTAAGATTTCAGCCCTGGAATTTATGGTTGTTGGTGGTAAATCTTTTCTGCTTCTTTGGAATTGTTTTTTAATCACTTTGTTTTGACGGCTTGTGATCACTGCATCCATAAGAAAGGAGTGTAACGTGGCTTCTGAACATTAGGTTACAAACATGTTGGCTCAAAAATGTAAAAAAGTCAGTTTTGAAGTCCAGTTTAGCTGGATCAAGAAAAAAAACAGTGCTTATGCTGTTGAAAGGCCGTTAGGGTCACACAAGGCCAAGTCATCACAGATTCCATCAGCAATAAAGAATGTGTAATATGAAATTCGTTTTAGTTATTAGGATTCTGCTTCCCAATCCAGCTAGAGTGTATAAATTGTATTGTAAAAGAAAACAAAAAGGGAGACCGAACGTTCCTAATAGTGCAGATTATTAAAGGATAATCCCCTGTCTATATGCAGTTAGCCATATTATACTCACAAACAAGGTTACCACTTAGCTCCCCACCTGCTTTACCAGTGGTTGCCTATGACCTTATGTCACTCAAGTCAAGATATCGCTCTCCGTAGAAAGGAAAGGGGAGTAACACCCCTCCACCAAGCATGGACAACCACAACACTAAATGGTTGGAACAGAGGTGCCAAAAAGAGTAAAAACTACTATATCTTAAAATTGATAAAAATATGAGGTAGTGGTGGACTTACTTCCCCAACAGAAAACAGGTATATGTAAGTTTTCAGTTCCTCCACGGTGCAATGCGTTTTGCTCCTCCTCTCCTCCACGGTGCAATGCGTTTTGCAGGTACAATCCTACTTTATCAGGCAAATAAGGGGAAACTAGATTTGTAGTTTGGCCAGCCATTGCACTTATTCCTTGTGTATCATTTATAGGAATGGTTATCTGCATATTAGTTAGGGGGCAGGACATTTTAAGAAAGTTGCTTTGCCATTTATATTACAGCTGGCAATTTTCAAAAGGTATAAATCGAAAGAATGCACCAGACATTTCAACTGGTTACTTTCAGTAAAAAAATGCACACTACATGTGATTCCAATTTTTTAATATGATCAGATTTTTTATTCCGATTAAAAAAAGTAGCAGCATGCAGTATTTTTTTTTTTTTTTTAAATCGGAATCCAAAATCAGATATTATATAAAAAGAAAAAAAAAATTGTAATCGCATGTAGTGTACAAGTGGCCTCATGCAGATCACTAGTTCATTGGATACTGGCTACTGAGGGATGTGTACATTTCGGGTGAATGTTGAGCTTCATCCAGCACCTTATTACCCTGCTGAGTTTCTCTACGGTCCCTGGTGGGCCTGGCTTCTAAAACCAGTATGGGATTTCAGGAGTTCAGGTCAGCAACTGATCTCTCAACTTTGGCAAGCAGTTTTTACCAAAAAAGTCAAATGTAAATAAATGCATAGTAATAGGTTTTCATTAATCAAGAGAAGGATTTCGCCATGCCCATTTCAGAAGAATAGAGTAGAAATATAAAAAAAGAAAAATAATTCATGGGCGGGGGGGAGTGAGAAGGGGGTGCACATATAACATTTGGTGGGACGAGGTCGGGGTGGCAAGGTGGCTTCACAAGGCCAATTCCAGAAAGATTTCATGCTGAAATTGATCGGGAATCGGCCTGCGGTGTATGGGCAGCAAACAGATCTCTCTCTGATCAGATTTAATTAGAGAGATCTGCCCGAGGACCCTTTCACACTGGCACGCTCCGTTACCCTGTTTTGCCGCAGAGTAATGCTACACCAATGAAAGTCTATGGAACATTTCGTACCTGGTGCGGTGCGACCCGCCGGAAGTGCCCGATTTAACGAGAGCACAACAGCGCGTTGTCGGACAGCATGTGCGGCCACCGGAGGTCATGTAATTTTATGGCAAATTTTTTGCATTCGCAGTGCGGCACCCATGCGCAGAAGCGTATTTTTTTAATGCACTTCTGCACAACTCTAATTTTGGCCACAGGAAGTGAGAGCGAGAAAGCCTCACTTCCTGCTTGGTTTGCAGCCAGAAGCAAGATTACTGCACATTGTCACTGGCACTTCCCATTACCAGGCTATTTTTAGCTTTGTGGTGTGATGATCGCACCCCAGTGCAGTTACAACGGAAGTTTCCAGTGTGAAACCGGCCTTAAAGAGGAACTCCAGTGAAAATAATGTAATAAAAAAGTGCTTCATTTTTATAATAATTATGTATAAATGATTTAGTCAGTGTTTGCCCATTGTAAAATCTTTCCTCTCCCTGATTTACATTCTGACATTTACCACATGGTGACATTTGTACTGCTGGCAGGTGATGTCAGTGGAAGGAGATGCTGCTTCCTTTTTTTTGGCAGTTGGAAACAGCTGTAAACAGCTGTTATTTCCCACAATGCAATGAGGTTCCCAGACAGGAAGCTGACAGGACCATGGTCCTGACATCGCACTGTGGGAAGGGTTTCACTACAATATCAGCCATACAGCGCCCCCTGACGATCAGTTTGTGAAAAGGAAAAGATTTCTCATGTAAAAGGGGGTATCAGCTACTGATTGGGATGAAGTTCAATTCTTGGTCACAGTTTCTAACTATGGGGAGGATAGGTGACTGCACATATTTTCATGGTGTAACAACATTTAAGGGGTGGAAGAGCAGACTGAGAAATGTAAGAAAAACTAACTGGAAGTATACAGTAAATAAGATTTACAAGGCATACATGGGCACGATGACTACACAGACATTCTTATTTTCCTTGGTGTTCTGCTTTAGTCACACCAGATCCCACTGTGTCAGTTTCTGGCTGCGGGAGATGGTGAGCGCTCTTAGTTGACCCACACATATTGAGAAGAAGAACAATGGCTGCCTTTGACTGCCCAACACGGCTGCATTTTTCCCAGGGCAGCCAGTACTCAGCCAAGTGGTGAAATCCAGAGGAGGAAAGGTCAGTGAAAGACATCCTCATTCTTGCATAATGAAACCCTTGTTGACTACAGCATCACTTATAACACAGACTAACAAAACAAAATATGGGCGGGCCTAGTGACCGGCAGTAGTGAAAGCAGTACAGTATGTCATCACTGGAAGGCTAATGAGAGAGATGCATGGCAAGGAATGCCAGAACATACTACTCTGCAATAAAATAACTCTGGAAATCAGTAAATAGAACACTTAGCCAAATTCTGTTGATAGCTTGAAGTATTAATTGAATTGTATTATTTGTTACGACCTTCTGCTAGTTTGACTACTCTTCTGCTCACTGATTCGGTACCTTTGCCTATCTGATTTAAGTTGCCGACTCTGCCTGAACTACTACTCTGCTTTAGCTTCCTGTCTCTGTACCGTATCTGTCCGCGTGTTGCCGAACCTGCTTGTCTGACTCTTCTGCCCTCACCAGGAAGCTTAGTCCTGGTGAGGGACTCTCAGTTTAGTTATCACCTGCTCCTCAGGTAGATAGCTGCAGCACAGTCTTAATCACCTGCTCCTCAGGTTGATAGCTGCAGTACAGTCTTAATCACCTGCTCCTCAGGTTGATAGCTGCAGTACAGCCTTAATCACCTGCTCCTCAGGTGACTAGCTAATATCATACTGTCTAGATCTCTTGCCCCTCAGGGAATCACCTACTGCAGCACAGTCTGAATCACTCGCTCCTCGAGTGATCACTCTACATTGTCTCACCGGGTATCACCCGCTTCTCGGGTGAAACTATCACTATTCCTCTGTGTCCGCAGCCAGCTGGAGTACTGATTACTGTGTTCTTTAGAGATACCCCCTTCTACCAGCCCCTCTGGGATAGTGGGTATCTCTATCAATATTTACTGTTGCACCAAACACTATCTTACACCTGTGTGTCCTGTGTCTTGCTATACTTGTATTATTGTTGATTCTGCAGATCATGACATAATCAGGTATAACATCTATTATTGGTGATACTGCAGATCACCAATAATCAGAAAATCTGTTCTTGCTGACACCAATCGTTACACTCACTGTATTCTTTATCCACACATCAATTGAAGTTACGAAGAATAAGTACACTAACACTTTAACAGACATGGTCATAGATGAATCCAGATTGAGATTGCACAACAGATCTGGTCACCGCAAAATTTCCAAAGCAGCCTTTGTGATTTTTAATTATAGAGCAGAGAATTTGTTGAGCTCTGAATCCTTCAATGCTTATTTGTTTTAGAGTAGTATCAGGATCTGAGAACATTCCATTGAGAAGAGGCCTATCAACAGCTTTTCACAGATCTGTTCAGGTCTGTTGCAGTTCTCATGTCTGAAGTAAGAGTGTTTACCTAGCAAATGTATCTTCATAAAGGATATGAAACTCTGCCTGGGCAAAATAACCAGCCTAAAAAGAACCCTGTATACTTTTGTCTGTCTAAAGAGACAGATCAGACTCCAGGCAAATTCTCCTATTATATGGCTATTATTAGTTAGAATAAATGCAACTTGGATTTGACCGAAGCAATGTTTTCATTGGAGCACTGATGCAAAGCTGTAAGACAATTACTGTAACTTTATTTTACTGTAAGTATGCATCAAAAGTTAAAAAAAATTAGTATTGGCTTAGTTACTGTAAAAATACTCCATGTGTTTATATAAATATTCTGTGTAATCCTGTATGTTCTGGGTAGAATACCTAGGCGTTAAGTGACAAGACAATATAGTCTGTACAGTGCTGCGGAAGATGACGGCACTATGTAAATACTAAATAATAATTAGATTCCTGTTCTGTTACTGCTTTCTCAGATGGCACTGCACAGACCTTCACTCACTTACCCGTGGGACCCTCATAGCTTAAAGAGAACCCGAGGTGAGCTTGAAGAATGCTATTAGGACACAGAGGCTGGTTTTGCATACTATCACCAGCCTTTGTGTCTGTACAGTGCCCCCCCAGCCCCCTCCCCCCGCGCTCTGCTATCCCCCATAAAAAAATGCCATGCTAGCAACATGCAGCTTGTCGCTAGCTGGCTGTTTACCTCATGTCTGCCGTTCACTACCGCTCCCCCGCCTCCTCTATAGCGCCGCTCCCCACCTGCGTCCCTTCCTTCCCCGCCTCCGTAAGCTGATTGGAGGAAGCTTACAGAGGCGGGGAAGGGAAGGGAAGCAGGCATTCTTCAAACCCACCTCGGGTTCTCTTTAAACATGACATCACGTAACCCAGAGGACAGGAGTTGAGGGACAGTCATAAACAATAGGGGCTCTAAATCATATAAAGAAATAAAATGTTATTATACATTTTTTAAATAAAGAGGAGATCTACACAAGGATTTAGGCAATTTAAAGTCTCACTCCAGAAGCAAATGTTTTCCTAAACTTGTGTTGGCACTCAGTGGCCATCCTGTGCCCTCGCCGTACCTCCGATTCCCACCAGTGGCTCGGGGTCCCCTCCTGTGTAAGATGCCGACCTCGCTAGGTCGGCATCTACTGTGCCTGCGTGAGAGCCGTTCATGGTGGAGCTGACGTCATCTCCAGTGTGCTATGCAGGCACAGTACACTCCAGATGACGTCAGTGCCACCGCGAGCGGAGGTGTGGCGAGGGCACAGGACGGCTGACAGGAGCTGGAGGAAGTGGAGGAAGGGTAAGTACATTTTTTTTAAACTCCTCGGATATTACCTTTAAAGGGAAATAAACCAGATACTTAACTCAGGAAGGGGAAGCTTCTGGATCTTCCCCTGTCTTCTCCTCCGAGCCGTTCACCAGCAGGGACCCCCGAAGTGTGACCACACTGCAATTACGCAGTAGCACGGACTCAGGCTTTGGGGGGGGGGGGGGGAAGGAGCAGCAGATTTGAAGGATAGAGAGGGGATCTCCCGAGCCATTTCAGCCCTACTGGTTCCCAAGATATGATACATGAACTTATCAGGGGAACCAGCAGGGCATATATGGCAACCCATGTTATGTACACAGCAGGCCAGCAAACATCACCCAGCATGTTCCATGCAAAAAATATATACGGATAATACTGATAAGTTAACTTGTTGCTCTGAAAGACTAGTCTTAGCGACAGTAGAATATGATTATGGTTGGGCTTCTACTGGAGCTCCTCTACCTCTAATATTTTAAGCCATAGACCCAGGACAAGTATGAGGTGTTTTTGACAAAAATCTGACAAGATTAGTTGCATGCTTATGTCAGGTGGGCGATTTGGACACTATTGCGGCTAAAGAGAACTAGTTTTGTCTAAAAGGAAATAAATACTGTATGGCAACCTCCATATGCCTTTCAGTTCAGGTGTACTTTAAAGAGTAACTGTCAGGCTGCAAAAGCTAATTTAAACCTCTATTCTCCTGTGTTAAACAGTTTAGAAGGAAGCCAAAAAGACAATACTGAAGTTAAAAATCTCTCTTACTTTGATGTTTGCTGAACAGCAAGCCTCTATATTCCCAGGCTCCTAAGGAGGCCGCAGGCCGGCAGCCGCATAACAGATACTGCAAAGCATTCTGGGGCTGCTTTTTCTCCCCACTGCACTCCCTTGGTCCTCCCTTTCATTTCCCTATCCCGCCCTAAGGCTGCTTTCACAGTGAGAAGTTACAGGCTGCATGTTACAGCAGCTTGTATCTTGCAGCTCAGCTCACAGCACTGAAAAATCAATGTGCTGTTCACAGGGCACATGTTCCTTTAGATTATACTGCATGAGTCCGCTATTGTTCCTAGCCACATGGCTAATTAATATTCACTGTACAGTAGTGTTGTCCGGATCATGAACAATTCAGATCTTTGATCCTGATCTTTTTTGTGAGTCGAATCGTCAGGAAGCAAGGTAAGGGAGGATATTACATCACAATTGGCTTCATACAAGACAGACAAACATGGAACCTGGCTGTCAGGAGCATCATTCTCTGCAAATACTATATAAAAATTCTGTGAAATCCAAACGTGGACAGTGAAATGCATATGTCATGTAAGTACAGCCAATATTTAGCTACTGATATACCGTATGTGTTTTTCTTCCTCTGAGACCTTATACCTAACAGCTCCTTTTTAAGTGAAAAGTAAGATTTTATGAAACAGACAGCACACTGTGCAGCTTTGGCCAAGGTGAGATGGCACTGGGCGTTACAGGGGCACTACAGAGAACATTTTAAAATATGTGTAAACATATACAAATAATGGCTGGTGCACACCGGAGCGGTTCTGGAGCGTTTTTTAAAACGCTTGCAGGGGGAAAACCGCTTGGCTAATGAAAGTGAATGGGCTGGTGCACACCAGAGCGGCTCGTTTTTTCCACAAACGCAAACTCGGGGGCTGCAGCATTTTTTAGATTTCTGAGGCGTTTCTGGCTCAATGTTAAAGGATAGGAAAGTGGAAAACCACTCTGAAAAACTCTAGATCAGAGCAGTTCTCCAGGCGTTTTTGTTACAGAACCTGTTCAGTAACAGCTGTACTGTAACAATATTTGAAATCTGCTACACAAAAACACTCCACAAAACGCTAGGCATGTTTAGAAAACGTCTCTAAACATGCCTAGAATCCCTCTGAAATCTGCTTCAAAAACCTCTAGCGTTTTGCAGATCTGCTAGAGGTTTTTGGTGTGCACTGGGCCTAAGAAGTATGTTTTTTCCAGAGTAAAATGAGCCATAAATTACTTTTATCCTATGTTGCTGTCACTTACAGTAGGTAGTAGAAATCTGACAGAAGCGACAGGTTTTGGACTAGTCCATCTCCTCATGGTGGATTCTAAGGGATTTATTTATTTTCAAAATAGTGAATGGCAGTTGCTCTGTCCAACTGCCAAAAAACTGTGTATCGAGCAGGGGAGCCGGCCAGCATCATTGTTTAAATACTTTTTTGGGAATATCTTTATAAAGAATAAAAGCCTTGCTGAGAATCCCCTATGAAGAGATGGACTAGTCCAAAACCTGTCGCTTCTGTCAGATTTCTACTGCCTGTAACTGTGAGTGACATCAACATAGGAGAAAAGTAATTTATAGCTTAGTTCTTATTTGTCTATGTTTGCACATATTTAAAATTTTACAATTTTTTGCCATAGTGCCCCTTAAACTTACAAGCAATTTGAATTGGCAGTTTAACGGACGCAGACAATACAATACAAGTACAAACAGTATACAGTGGGTTGCAAAAGTATTCGGCCCCCTTGAAGTTTTCCACATTTTGTCATATTACTGCCACAAACATGAATCAATTTTATTTGAATTCCACAAGAAAGACCAACCCAAAGTGGTGTACACATGAGAAGTGGAACGGAAATCATACATGATTCCAAACATTTTTTACAAATAAATAACTGCAAAGTGGTGAGTGCATAATTATTCGGCCCCCTTTGATCTGAGTGCAGTCAGTTGCCTATAGACATTGCCTGATGAGTGCTAATGACTAAATAGAGTGCACCTGTGTGTAATCTAATGTCAGTACAAATACAGCTGCTCTGTGAGGGCCTCGGAGGTTGTCTAAGAGAATATTGGGAGCAACAACACCGTGAAGTCCAAAGAACACACAAGACAGGTCCAAGACGGGTCAGGGATCAAGTTATTGAGAAATTTAAAGCAGGCTTAGGCTACAAAAAGATTTCCAAAGCCTTGAACATCCCAAGGAGCACTGTTCAAGCGATCATTCAGAAATGGAAAGAGTATGGCACAACTGTAAACCTACCAAGACAAGGCCATCCACCTAAACTCACAGGCCGAACAAGGAAAGCGCTGATCAGAAATGCAGTCAAGAGGCCCATGGTGACTCTGGACGAGCTGCAGAGATCTAAAGCTCAGGTGTGAGACTCTGTCCATAGGACAACTATCAGTCATGCAGTGTACAAAGTTGGCCTTTATGGAAGAGTGGCAAGAAGAAAGGCATTGTTAACAGAAAGCATAAGAAGTCCCGTTTGCAGTTTGCCACAAGCCATGTGGGGGACACAGCAACCATGTGGAAGAAGGTGCTCTGGTCAGATGAGACCAAAATGGAACTTTTTGGCCAAAATGCAAAACGCTATGTGTGGCAGAAAACGAACACTGCACATCACTCTGAACACACCATCACCACTGTCAAATATGGTGGTGGCAGCATCATGCTCGGGGGGTGCATCTCTTCAGCAGGGACAGGGAAGCTGGTCAGAGTTGATGGGAAGATGGATGGAGCCAAATACAGGGCAAACTTGGAAGAAAACCTCTTAGAGACTGCAAAATACTTGATACTGGGGCAGAGGTTCACCTTCCAGCAGGACAATGATCATAAACATAAAGCCAGGGCAACAATGGAATTGTTTAAAACAAAACATATCTAGGTGTTAGAATGGCCCATTCAAAGTCCATATCTAAATCCAATCAAGAATCTGTGGCAAGATCTGAAAACTGCTGTTCACAAACGCTGTCCATCTAATCTGACTGAGCTGGAGCTGTTTTGCAAGAAAGAATGGGCAAGGATTTCAGTCTCTAGATGTGCAAAGCTGGTAGAGACATATCCTAAAAGACTGGCAGCTGAAATTGCAGCAAAAGGTGGTTCTACAAAGTATTGACTCAGGGGGCCGAATAATTACGCACACCCCACTTTGCAGTTATTTATTTGTAAAAAATGTTTGGAATGATGTGTGATTTTCGATCCACTTACATGTACACCACTTTGTATTGGTCTTTCACGTGGAATTCCAATAAAATTGATTCATGTTTGTGGCAGTAATGTGACAAAATGTGGAAAACTTCAAGGGGGCCGAATACTTTTGCAACCCACTGTAGATATTATAACTCAAGGACAGTATACAAGTTAAAGAGAAACTGTAACCAAGAATTGAACTTCATCCCAATCAGCAGCTGATACCCACTTTCCCATTACCTTTACTCAAATGAATCATCAAGGGGCTCTTTATGGACGATATTGTGGTGAAACCTCTCCCACAGTGTGATGTCAGCGCCTCACAGCACTGAGGTACTGACATCACACTGTGGGAGCCTTGTTGCATTGTGGGAAATAACAGCTGTTTCCAACTGCCAAAAAAGCAAGCAGTAGCTACTTCCACCGACATCACCTGCCAACAGTAAAAATGTCGCCATATGATACATTTCAGAATGTAAATCAGGGAGAGGAAAGATTTTACAATGGGCAAACACTGACTAAATTATACATAATTATTGTTAAAAATTAAGCACTTTATTATGTTATTTTCACTGGAGTTCAACTGTAAACTCCCCCCTCCCCTGTTGAAAGGATGTCTCCCCAGCATACATCATCTCACAGTAGTGAGTGCACCGCTCACTTTTTTGTAAATATTGTATTTCATCTTTTCATGGAACAGACAGCACTGAAGATATGACGCTGTGATATTCTGTAGAGCAGTCAGTGTACAGCTTTTCTAACAGTGTAAGGTTATTTGCTGTGCAATAACATCAACACACAGCCATTAAAGGACAACTGTAGCGAGAGCTATGTGGAGGCTACCATATTTATTTACTTTTAAGCAATACCAGTTTCCTGGCTATCCTGTTGCTCCTCTGCCTCGAATATATTTAGCCACACTCCCTAAACAAGCATGCAGCAGACCAGGTGACATTGCCAGACCTGGCATTAGCTGCATGCTTGTTTCTGGTGCGATTCAAACACTACTGCAGCCAAATAGATCAGCAGGGCTGCCAGGAAACTGATATTGTTTAAAAGAAAATAAATATGGCAGCCTCCACATACTTCTCACTACAGTTGTCCTTGAATGTCTAAACCACTGGCAACAAAAGTGAATACAGCAAGGCAGATTTAAAGGGAACCAGAGATGAAGGAACTTTAAAAAATAAAAAAGATTTTACACATACCTGGGGCTTCCTCCAGCCCCATCAGCCTGGATCGCTCCCACGGTGCTGTCTTCAGCCTTCATAATCGCCGGTACCGGGTCCCGTCACTTCCGCAGGACGCAGCCTGTTGTATGCATGCACAGGGGCTCCCTCCATCTCGCCGGCGCCTGCCTTACGCATGTGCCTGCGCAGTACGGAGGGAGTGCACTGTGCGTGCGTCAACTGGCCCTGACTGGCTGAAGAGGTGGGACCTGGTACCAGGGGATAGAGGCAGCAGAGGACAGCGGTGTGGGAGCGATCCATGCTGATGGGGCTGGAGGAAGCCCCAGGTATGTATAAAATCTTTTTTTCATTGGTCTCTGGTTCTTTTTAAGATTAACTTTATGATGGTTTACACCGAAAATGTGATGGCCCCATGTACTTCTTTATTGTTGCCTAAGCCTGCCACGTGGCAAATGTGACTAATGTCTTGTACACACCATTCAATTTCCCATTAGATAGATGAGTTGAATCAATTATTTCTGAAAAGTCAGAATGGATTTCCAATCATTTTTCTTATCATTTTCCACAAACTTCTATACAAAATTGATCAGAAAAACGATCGGAAATCAGAATCGGGTCACGATCGGATCTGTCAGAAATAATCCATTTGACCTATCTGACGGGAAACGCATGGTGTGTACCAGGCATTCGAGTTGCGAGGATCTCGTAAAGCAATATTGGAGTTTATTCACTGCAAGACCAAATTAGTCAGTTTTGCTCCCTCATTCTCACTAGTCATACACAGGTCAATAATGCCTCAATATGTCTAGCCAATTGATCATTATTCCATTCAATTCTTTAGGCTATTTTCCCACCAAGACGTTGCGTTTTAGGGGACGTTATGGTCGCATAACGTGCCCCTAACGCAATGCATGGTGGTGTTGAAGTTGGACGTCAGATTGAGCAGCCGCTCCAGGTTAGTGATAGGAAGTCCGGATCTTTTTAAGGATCAAACTGCAAGCGCTGTACTGCTCAATGCAGAGCAAAGTTATGAACCATCGATCCCCCACCACTCCTGTCCTGCCCCCATACCACAGAGATTGATAAACAGCACAATATCGCTTAAAATGTAATTGATTGGATATGTATTAGCAATAGATTACTGGAAGATTCAATCAGTGGTCAAAATCGATGTGTGCATAGCCAGCTTTAGATATTTTTTGGCTAACTAGGGTGATAAAATTAAAGTCAAGTTCAGCAATGACAGGAACCAACTGTAAACATCACCAGCAGAACTCTTATCTCTGTAGTGGAGCATTGCTGCAGAGATCTAAAGACTGAAAGAGTTGAACAGACAGACAATAAATCTTTATGTGCCTCTTATGTGGGAGATAAAATTAAGGCTAATAAGTTCAGCAAAGACCAGAACTAAATGCAGTGGCGTACCTAGGGCATTTGACACCCGGTGCTGGGTATTAAAAAGACACCCCCCCCCCCCCATTAAAAAAAAAAAAAAAACAGCAAATGTGGCATGCTAAACGTGACACGGCGGGTAATGCCAGGTGTAGGCTCGCTCCCCCCCCTAAAGTTGTCCTTAGTATAGTATAGTGGCACCAGTATAGCTAACAAAAAATGGGTGCGGTTATAACATGCGGCGCGCATTGCGCGCCGCGGCGAAAAATGGGCGTGGCCATGACCGGATGAGGGCAGAGCTAACTAATTTAAAGTGAACCCGGGATAAAGCAGCCCATACACTCAGCCGATTTTCTGGCCGACCGATCGATCGCGATCGATCGATCGATCGATCGATCGCAAATCGGTTGGCCAATCGACCGATCGACGGCCGATTTCGATCGATTTCAATGGATTTCCATCGAACTAGCAGGGTGGAAAATTTAGGTCGATCTGATGAGATTGCTTATCAGTTTGCATTGGCCTTAATGGAAATCTGATGGCAAAAAAATGCCATCAGATCGAATTTCAACAGATTTCAAACTGAAATCTATTGGAATTCTATCCTGGTAAAAAATGTTCTAAAAACGCATCAGATAGATCATCAGATGCATTTCTTATCTGTCTGCTGCCAATCTGACGAGTGTATGGGCACCTTAAGAGTGATATGGAGGCTGCCATATTCATTTTCTTTTAAACAATAGGCAGCCCTGCTGATCTATTTGGCTGCAGTAGTGAACTGAATTACACCAGAAACAAGCATGCAGCTAATCTTGTCAGTTCTGACAATATTGTCAGAAGCCCCTGACCTGCTGCTTGCTTATTCAGGGTCTATGGTTTAAAGAATTAGATGCAGAGGACCAGCACAGCAGCCAGGCAGCTGGTATTGCTTAAAAGGAGATAAATATTGCAGCCCAATATTATTCTCACCTCGGGTTCCCCTTAAAAGTGCAACACAAAGACAGTGGGCCTTTCCCCAGAAAATTCACATAATTGTTCAGGTTTTCTCAAGAAAATACACGTAATGTGAACAGATTTGACCAGAAAATAGTTCAATCATGTCGGCAGATTTGCCCAAAAAACACGTTCAATCATGTCGGCAGATTTGCCCAAAAAACACGTTCAATCATGTCGGCAGATTTGCCCAGAAAATACATGCAATCATGTCGGCAGATTTGCCCAGAAAATACATGCAATCATGTCGGCAGATTTGCCCAGAAAATACATGCAATCATGTCGGCAGATTTGCCCAGAAAATACATGCAATCATGTCGGCAGATTTGCCCAGAAAATACATGCAATCATGTCGGCAGATTTGCCCAGAAAATACATGCAATCATGTCGGCAGATTTGCCCAGAAAATATATGCAATCATGTCGGCAGATTTGCCCAAAAAACACGTTCAATCATGTCGGCAGATTTGCCCAAAAAACACGTTCAATCATGTCGGCAGATTTGCCCAGAAAATACATGTAATCATGTCGGCAGATTTGCCCAGAAAATACATGCAATCATGTCGGCAGATTTGCCCAGAAAATACATGCAATCATGTCGGCAGATTTGCCCAGAAAATACATGCAATCATGTCGGCAGATTTGCCCAGAAAATACATGCAATCATGTCGGCAGATTTGCCCAGAAAATACATGCAATCATGTCGGCAGATTTGCCCAGAAAATATATGCAATCATGTGGCAACCTGGCCAGAAAACACTTCAATCATGTAGCAGACCTGGCCAGAACAGTCGATACACCTGCTAATATAAATTAAATAAAAATTTACTCACCTGAAGCAGCAGCAGACCTCCTGTCCCGGCCTCCGTCCGGCGCGCAGCTCTCACGATCCTCTGCAGCCAGCAACTGAAACTCCCGCGGTGAGAGCAGGGCTACGGGAAAATGGCGCCCGAAGCCCTGCATTGCAGACTCAGTCTCCAGAGCAGGGCTTCGGACGCCATTTTACTGTAGCCCTGCTCTGCCGCTGTTGGAGCTGCGGGCTGCTGCTGTCAGTGAACTGACACAGCGTCTATTAGACGCCGAAAATCAGTTCACGCTGGGGGTGCTTGGACAATATTAGGGGGTGCTTCAGCACCCAAACCACCCCCCTGGCACCGCCACTGCCCCAGTATAGCTAGTATAGTTGCCCCAGTATAGCATAGTGGCCCCAGTATAGTTTAGTGTAGCATAGTGGCCCCAGTGTAGCATAGTGGTCCCAGTGTAGCATAGGTGCCCCCAGTGTAGCATAGTGGCCCCCAGTGTAGCATAGTGGCCCCCAGTGTAGCATAGTGGCCCCCAGTGTAGCATAGTGGCCGCCAGTGTAGCATAGTGGCCGCCAGTGTAGCATAGTGGCCGCCAGTGTAGCATAGTGGCCCCCAGTGTAGCATAGTGGCCCCCAGTGTAGCATAGTGGCCCCCAGTGTAGCATAGGTGCCCCCAGTGTAGCATAGTGGCCCCCAGTGTAGCATAGTGGCCCCCAGTGTAGCATGGTGGCCCCCAGTGTAGCATGGTGGCCCCCAGTGTAGCATAGTGGCCCCCAGTGTAGCATAGTGGCCGCCAGTGTAGCATAGGTGCCCCCAGTGTAGCATAGTGGCCCCCAGTGTAGCATAGGTGCCCCCAGTGTAGCATAGTGGCCCCCAGTGTAGCATAGTGGCCCCCAGTGTAGCATAGTGGCCCCCAGTGTAGCATGGTGGCCCCCAGTGTAGCATGGTGGCCCCCAGTGTAGCATAGTGGCCCCCAGTGTAGCATAGTGGCCGCCAGTGTAGCATAGGTGCCCCCAGTGTAGCATAGTGGCCCCCAGTGTAGCATAGTGGCCCCCAGTGTAGCATAGTGGCCCCCAGTGTAGCATAGGTGCCCCCAGTGTAGCATAGTGGCCCCCGGTATGAGGGAAGCTTGGAAGGTGGGGTGGCGGGGTCCCCTCCTTCCGGCGCTTCCCCCTCCTAATTAGCAGCAGCCAGCAGCTTAGCGAAGCGGGCGGGGAGGACTTACTCACCTGCTCCAGGCGATGGCGCATAACGTCATCCTCACGTGACGCTGGTCTCTCTGTCGCTCACTGTGCTTCCGCAAATCAGGAAGCACAGTGGGCGGTGGAGAAGGTGGAGACCAGCGTCAGGTGACGATGACGCTATTTGCCATCGCCTGGAACGCAGGAAGTAGGTGAGTAAGTCTTCTCCGCCCGCTCCTGCCCGCTCATCAAGCTGCTGCTAATTAGGAGGGTGAAGCGCCAGAAGGAGGGGACCCAGGTGAGGGAGGTGGGGGGTCCGGCCCCCCTCCCCGCCGCTTTCCCCGCCACCCCTCCTTTCCGGGTTGCTTTCCCCCTCCTGTCCGGCCGGCACAGGCCTCTGTGGGGGCCTTGATGACACCCCCTGGGGCGCCCGACACCCGGTGCGGGGCGCCCCATGCCGCCCTATGGTAGGAACGCCACTGACTAAATGTAAAGATTACGAACATAAGTCATAGGCTTTTGAGCAAATTATGATGCTACTATGATAAAAAGTTTAGCTACAGATGTTTTTGCCACATCAAGTTTCTCTAGCTAAGCTAGCAAGCGGCTCCTCCTGTCTGACATGGGAGACCAGAGTTCGAATCTTGAATCTCGAATCTCGGCTCTGCCTGTTCAGTAAGCCAGCACCTATACAGCAGGAGACCTTAGGCAATCTCCCTAACACCGCTACTGCCTATAGAGCGCGTCCTAGTGGCTGCAGCTCTGGCGCTTTGAGTCCGCCAGGAGAAAAGCGCTATATAAGTGTTTGAAGATATCACATTCCAGCACCCAGCCCCTGGCTGACAGTTCTGAGCTAAGGCAAGGGGGGTAACTCTGTGTGTGCCTGCTTCTTATCTTTGTAGTAGAGAATTGCGGCAGAGGTCTTGTTTTTAAAGACTAAAAGAGTTACTAAAGGACTACATGAACAGAGGCAAGACATCTTTATGGGGCCCTTTTGACCTCCTGTGGCCCATAAGCAGTTGATTAGTTTGCCTGGTTGAATATCCGGCTCTGCCTGTACTCAACGATCCAGCTCAGTTTCGCTTACGGCGACTGAGCCTGTCGCCGGCCACTGCGCCTGCATTACCTTAGCCTTGTGCATCCTGGTTTGCGCTTCCATTGCCAGCAGCGTCCTGCGCAGGTGCAGTAGAGAGTTTCTCCTACTGCCTGCGCAGGATGCTCCCGATAATGGGAGTGCGAATGAGGACGCGCACGGTCAGGGCAAGGGACTGAAACTGCTGATCGCGATGGAAGAAGCCCCAGGTGAGTACAAAATAGATTTTTGAGTTTGCCTTAGAAGTCCTTTAAGCATGGCTACCGCCTTAGGGAAGAAGCTGTTAATATGCCTGGAAGTTTTTGTCGTGACTGACCGGTATCATACCTCAAAGGCATACATTAGAAGATGGAGTGAGCAGGGTGAGAAGGGTCAGAGGCAATCTTTGGCGCTCTCTTTCTGCACCTGCTAGCGTAAAGATCCTGCAAAGAAGGTGAGCTACAGCCAATTATTCTTTCTGCTGTTCAGATGATGTACTGCAGTCCCACCTTTTCTCGTAAGGAGCCTGAGCCACATCAGACAGTCTTGATATCATGATGGATTCGATGATCGCAGTATAGAACTGCACTATTAATTTCTGAGGTAGACCAAACTTTTTTTTAGCAGAGATGGGATGAAGTGGAAAAAAATGGTTTGGTTTAACATTCCACCCATTCATAATCATTGTTCTGCTTCAATACACTTTCACCCTACCATGACCAGTAGATGGACCGACTCCGCCAGCAACTACAGCTTTCCCCAAAAAGTAATTTCCGTCAGTAGACTAACGTCAGCAATCTTATAAAAGGTCTAAGCTCTTCAATAATCAAACCATATTTTATGTTTCAGTCTGGTACAATAGCGGCCCTATATTCCAAGCTCTCATTTTGTGAAATATTTTCATTTGGCTTCTTGAGTTATGTAATAAAACGGTATAAAAACCATACCTTTCTCATCTGCGCCAGTAAGCCTTCAAACTCTTTCAAGTCCAGGTGATTTCCACTGTATGACGCACAGCTGTTTGCCGCCTTTCCAAGCCAATAAACAGTGACGAGGACCTGCACCAAGAAATACTTTCTTTTAGTCCAAACAGAAAGCTGGATTACAATAACAATTCAGAAACACGGCCATAGCACGGAACTCATACAAACTGGGAAACATCAGGAATGGATTGTGAGGGGGGAAAAAAACACTGATATGATTTCACACCATTGTCTGGCACTTTGAAAAATGTCTAGCGTGTGTTGCCATGCCAGGGATAAAGCATAAGGGCCTGTTTCCACTACACGCAGATTGGATGCAGAATGGATGCAGAAAAACTGACTCCAATGAATGCCTATGGGAAAATCTGAATCAGAAAAATCACGTTTGTGGAAATAGGCCCATAGGCATTTATTGGAGTCAGTTTTTCTGTATCCATTCTGCATCCAACCTGCATGTAGTGGAAACAGGCCCTGAAACATTCTGTTATGGGTTTATGGGGCTGGACCATTCCAATCGCTGGCTGATGTGCGGTTTAGCTTATCTTTCGGTTATGTGCTACATATTGTATAAATAGTACATAGTCATCACATCCACATACCCCATACGAAACAGGAAGGGAGCTACATGGTTTCAAGAGGTCAAACTCATGTTTCAGACATGTCAGAGATTACGGGAGATAGGATGACTCAGTGCAAGACAACTTGTCAGCTCCTCTCTTACATTAATCAAGTCCAGTTATTGCTCAGCCAGAGTGGTTTTACGCACAAGAATAATACACAGTTAATAAAAGAATCTGTTGTACCATAAACTGTATATGTAGCAAGGAAATCAGGGGGTGTCATCCACAGCGACCAATGAGATCTCAGCTAGTCATTTTTACAGCAAACGTTGCTACACAAAGCTTGATTGCAAAGGAACTGCAGTCAAAATGACAATGAATAAAATAGTATATATATATATATATATATATATATATATATATATATATATATATATATATATATACACATATATACATACACACACAGTGGGTTGCAAAAGTATTCGGCCCCTTCCTGTTCAGTAGGCCAGCACCTACAGTAAGGAGTCCTTGGGTTAGACTCCCCTACACTGCCATTGCCTACTGAGCGCTCCCTAGTGGCTGCAGTTCAAGCGCTTTGAGTCTGACAGGAGAAAAGCACAATATAAATGTAATTTGTCTTGACTTCTGCCCCAGTAGAGATCGGAGTACCCCATCTATCTATAGTCTTCATCACCCCCCCCCCCCCCCCCCACTACCACCAATCTGCACCGTGCTGTTAAAAAAAAAATATATATATTTTCCCTCTTCCAGATTTCCTCTTTTTTAAAACACTTTGTTCATGATTTCTAAACTAATTTAGAGTTATATGAAAGACAACCTGAATATACGCGAGCAGTACTATTCGCACAATGCGTTTTGCATACGTGCCGTAAGTATTGGTAAAATTGCTGTGCACTAGCTGCGGACGGCAACTTCACCAAACTTTAGTGAATCGACCCTTATAAGTCTTCAGCATTGTTGTAGTGAACGGCTGTCACATTTTTCTCCACTACAAAGTTTTCATTCACTGCCAGTTTTTTTGACTATGAACTTCCCATTTGACCGTGCCACAACATTCCAGTGTGGCTTAAGTTAATAATTTGGCTAGGTGGGACACTCTAAAACCTTGAAGAATTGCACCCACTTGTATTCCACAGGGAGAGTGGAGGTTAATGCAGGTACAGTGGCTTGCAAAAGTATTCGTCCCCCTTGAAGTTTTCCACATTTTGTCACATTACTGCCACAAACATGCAGCATAAGGTGGTTCTACAAAGTATTGACTCAGGGGGCTGAATAATTACGCACACCCCACTTTGCAGTTATTGATTTGTAAAAAATGTTTGGAATCATGTATGATTTTCGTTCCACTTCTCATGTATACACCACTATGTATTGGTCTTTCACGTGGAATTCCAATAAAATTGATTCATGTTTGTGGCAGTAATATGACAAAATGTGGAAAACTTCAAGGGGGGCGAATACTTTTGCAACCCACTGTATATATTACAATACTGTGTTAATTTATACCGTAAATTATTTATTCAGCATTTGCTGCCTATTGTAAAATCATTACTTTCCATAATTTACTTCCTGAAATGCATCACCGATGGCAACATTTTTAATACTGGCAGGTGATCTCTGCAGAAAGTTTGTTTACCGATATTTCCGATATTTCTAAAGCCAGTAGAAAAGATCTCCGGTCTCCCAGAATGCTCGGGGAAGGGGGGGGGGGGGATTCCATATAATGAACAGCCTATGGTAGAGCATCAGTGGGAAGTAATACCGATATACAGCAATATATAGCTGTAGGAGGTGTTTCTGCTGCTGAACCCAGAATATGTAACCTAAAAGTGGGTATCCTGAATAAATTTACTGCATTCTACCTTATACAGCTGCGGTTCCTCTTTAATTCCAAATGGATTCCCTAAAACTTCTTAATCTGACTGCTTTTCAATTCAAGAATACCACCAATTTTTCTGATAGATTGTAGCATTTCACAAATCTGCCCAATGTAGCACACACACATTCAATTTTTCCCCAATTACATAAAAAATTTTTTTATTAAAAACTAAAAAAAAGTTGCTTGGGTCTATAAATCAAGAAATTGTCAATCTACCCTACACCATTAAATCTTCACACAAATTGAACACAAAAATCTAGCACTCCCGATCTTCTTTTATCGAAAAAAAATGTAACTATGATCACATTTCTCAAACATATTAAAAAAAAAAAATTAAAGAGAGGTGCCGAGTGTTGTTTGTTTTGCTAGATGCTGTAACTCCTTTTTCTATTGCCTGAGAAAGGGGGCGCTGACCCGTGAAACGCGTTGCTTTATTTTATCTGGAGTTCGTTAATAGACTGAATGTACAGTCGTGTTGTGTCTGCTTGGAGGAGGTAAGTCCAACCCTGCCTCCTCTAATTACCAAATTTTTGGCTTTTAACCTCCTTTAAAACCCATTTTATCCTTTTGTCGCCTCTGTTCTCTCCTATATAATGTATCCACCCTGGGTGGAGGGTTGTGACCCTTTTCTACTATCTACAGAGAGCGACTTCTTATTCCTGAGTGGGGTCAGGATAATCTCCCCACCTGCCTTTACAGTGGTTGCCTATTGGTGACCCATGCTTGTGAGTATAACAACTATTACTCTTTGTCATTATCCCCTTTGTCAATACATACTACACTATTGGGGATCTTGGTGTCCCTCTGTTTATCTCGTATTAAAAAAAAAAGGCTTTCAAATCTTCAGTACAACTGATTGTTTTTTTACATTTCTGTAAACATTGGATCATTTTATTGTGCCATGTGTGGCCACCTTAAAGGAAACCTGAGGCTTCCTCCCTCCCCATAAGGTGACTGGACTTCTGCGTCATCACAGTTGTCTTCTGGCCAGCTGCGCTCTTCTGCGCATGCACGTTGCAGCCATGCATGCGCCCCCGCCGCTCTTACTCAGAAATGCACGACTGGACAGACTACTGTCGGCGATAAGAAAACAACGGAGAGGCCGTAGAAGACAGCGAGGGGCCCACGTACCTCATGGGGCTAGAGAAAGCCCCAGGTAAGTATAAATACATCGATAGTTAAGATCTCAGGTACACATTGCTGGATGCTGAACATATACTTCTTAGGAAACGCACATATTTATTGTGTAGGACGTTTCACACAAATTCCACCTACTGATTGTAAAAAGGAGTCCTGTTTCAAATATGAAAAGAGAAAATCAAAGTCTTTTATTACCGCACAGCAAAGAATATCTTTTATCCGCCGCCAGGAAATAAATTGGATGTCTTTCATGTATTTCTAGACTTGTGGTGGTGCATTAATACATGCTAGCGTTTATTAAGACAAATTATTGGTAATTTGTCTTCTCAAAAACTAATCAGATAAAATAGAAGAGTTGTATTGTTCCCAGAAATGGGTTCACAGCATGTGTGAGCAGCCCTGATTATACAGCACCACCCATCCATTACTTGCCACGGCCACAACTATAGATGAACATGTATAAATACTATTATTCTTACAGGGAAATGCCAATTTGTTATAAAAAAAAAAAGTGCATTCAAGAGATACAATAGTGACATATAGCAGAATGCAGTAAATTGTTCAGGATACCCACGTTTACGCTAAATTTCCTGGTTTCAGCATCAGGAACACTATAGCTATATATTGCTGTATATTGGTCTGTTGCCCCACCGTCCCACTGAAGCTTAGCCTAGGCTGTTTATTATGGGAATTCTCCCCCTCAGAGAATTCTGGGAGACCAGAGATCTTTTCTACTGGCTTTAGAACGCCCAGTAAATGAACATTCTGCAGAGATCACCTGCCAGTACTAAAGATATTGCCACCTGTGATAAATTTCAGAAAGTAAATCAGGGAGAGGAAGGAATTTACAATGTGCAAACACTGATTAAATAATTTATAAATGAATATTGCAAAAAAGAAAAAAATATATATTCATTATGTTACTTTGACTACAGTTCCTCTCTCAGTTCTGCTCGTTGCAAGGTAAGGTTAGGTTTACTTTTTTTTTTTACCACCCATGTTCATATGCAAAAATGTGTTTATTGTCCACAGCAATGCAATGTAAGAAATAGAGAAAACACACATGGGGCTCGATTCACAAAAGGGTGCCAACATAGTTAGCATGCCTAAAAGCTTTGCACGTGCAAACTAGGGTGCTAAGTAGTTTGCACGTCTAAAGCTGTTACTGATCGCTTGTTAAGTGAACGCACGCGGAAAACGCCACACCGGTGTGTGCGAAGCGTCACCCCGTCTGCATGCAAAGTACACCTATCAGGCGATTTTGCACGCGAACGGTGTGACGTTTCGCGCGCACTGCTAAACCTTTGCGCGAATATAATTATATAGTATTATTATTATTTGCTAAGGGCCTTTTCACTGGCGTGCTAACACTTAGCAAACTTTAGTGAATCAAGCCCATGGTGTAAGAGAAAATAGAAAAGCGTAATGTGAACCACCAGGAACCACCCACTGATCAAGTTCATGCACATTTTACACACCTGATGTTAAAGTGTGAACCCTGCCTTCGGGATAAGCATAGGTATTAGAGGCAACATTAAATCCGCTCATTGCAATGGCACCCATTAAGACGGTAGGGGGCATATCTGATTCTGCCTCAAGACCGCTCTGATTACAATCCCATAATGTACCCCAACTAGAGTCCACAGTAGAGGCCTGCGCGGGTCCACTTTTTCATACCCGCACCCGACCCGCTACCCGCACCCAACCCGCGACCCGTTTTCTGGTGAATTTGATACCCGCAACCCGACCCGCAGAACCGCTACCCGCACCCGACCCGCGACCCGCAGGCCAACCCGCTACCCGCGACCCGCATTTTTACATTTTCTTCTAAAGTGCACATATAAAGTAACATTGAGCCGTAAAACCGATTTTTATACACAAACCAAAGCTAAAGAAGGTATACATGCTTGCTTTCACTACCCGCAACTGCAGACCGCTACCCGCAACCCTACCCGGACCCACAGACCGCTACCCGCAACCCTACCCGCACCCGCAACTCGCTACCCGCACCCGACCCGCACCCGCAGCTTAAATCAATTCGGGTACCCGAACCCGACCCGCTGCAGGCCTCTAGTCCACAGACCAATAGTAGAAAACAATATACAGTATAATAGCACTGTTCTGGAGTCCTACACTGCAACACAACTATACATTATGTTGCGTTCGGGTCTACTTTAAAGTAAGATTGTCAGCCATAAAATTAAATTCCATTTACCCATTGCTCTGTGTTTATTATGTAGTCTACAACCTGACCCTGCATTGCAAGCATTCCAATAAAATCATAAATGTTTCAATGTTTCTGTTGTACTGAATCTTATCTCAGTCAGCCTGCATTCTTGCAGGAACATTGCCACGGAGAGGGAAGCTTGTTATCTCTCCACACCCATTCCTGCTCCTCACTGATTGGCTGAGGGCAGTTCAGTGTGACAAGAAGCTGAGAAGGGAAATACATTCCACCCCTCTGCAGAAGCTGCTGAAATATGAACTATGCTGTGCATGTATGTGTTTACAAAGCAAGTTAGATATGACAAAGCAGTTTCTACAGAGCTCAGTGGGGAGAAGGGCTAGCAATGAATACGCCATTTCAGGCAGAAGGGGGGGAAAAAAAAGTAAGGGAAGAAATGACATTAAGATTGGTTTCAGTCAAATGCAGTAAATATGCAAAATGCTTCCAACAGTTTTCTCTCCATTTACTATATAAAATTAATTGAACTCAAAAAGGTGGACAGTACAATACATATGTTATGTAAGCAGAACAAATACTTATCTATTTATACATTTTTTTTTCTTGGGATAGTATGGCTGTCCCTGCTGCTTTAATGCAAGACAAGGAACATGTCTTTCACTTCTGTCCTTCCACCACTAGAGAACAGATGCCTCAGATTGAGATCATGCTCAATATGCTAGTTATGTGTCTAGGCATTAGCGGGTTAATTGGCAAGGCGGCTTATAGCATGGAGGCCTATTATATATATGATACAATGCAGCAGGAGGCAAAGATTCTTGCGAAGAGGGCACATACCTGACATGAAAGGTGCGGTGCTATTCAGACTCAGTGGTGCCATACAGCTTAGGATAGACAGGCTGGGGATGTCTATGCAGCCTCAATGTGGAAACATTTCACACAACTTGACATTATTAAACAGCTGCTGTATAACTTCCTGTCAGTGAAATCAGCACAAACTATCTCTCCTAATGGGTAGCTATTCATACTGTGCATTCCTCTAGATCATATGATTTACCTGACAACGAGACACAAAGATTTAATCCGCGACTCCTTCCTTCCAAAACTTTATACTAACAAAACACATCCGCATCAGGACAATCATGCCAAGCATACATATCCCATGCTATGCTTCCAATTTTCCACTGCAAAGGGAAAGACTGACACACAGCACCAAATACAGTGCCCCGCCCTGATAATGCTTCCATTATATCATGTCCTCAATGGCCAACAATTTAATGCCATTTCCAGGGAGTGTTTGCTGCTAAGTTGGCGTTTCTAAGCTGGTCACACAGAGCTGCATTAGCACATCTGAAAATATGAAATGCGAACCTTTTTTTTCCCCAGTTCTAAATTATGTTTTTATAACAGACATTCTACAGTGTTTTGAGATATTGATTCCTATCTAAAAAAATTAAAATGGAAAACATTTCTACAACAATTAAATGGAGTAAACATTATGAATGTGAATATTTCTGTTCAGGCTACGTTTACAGTGGGACACCGAAGTGCGACTTAAAGAGAACCCGAGGTGGGTTTGAAGATTATTATCTGCATACAGAGGCTGGATCTGCCTATACAGCCCAGCCTCAGTTGCTATCCCAAACCCCCCTAAGGTACCCCTGCACTCTGCAATCCCTCATAAATCACAGCACGCTGCTGACAAACAGCTTGTCAGAGCTGGTTGTGTTTATCTCTATAGTGTCAGTCTGCTGCTCTCCCCGCCTCCTGCAGAACTCCAGTCCCCGCCTGCATCCCTTCCCTCCCTGCTGATTGGAGGGAAGGGACGGGGGCAGGGAACGGAGCTATGCAGGAGGCGGGGGAGCAGCGGAGACTGACACTACAGATGTAAACACAGCCTCACAGCACGGCTGTGATTTATGAGGTATTGCAGAGTGCAGGGGGACCTTAGTGGGGTTTGGGATAGCAACAGAGGCTGGGCTGTATAGGCAGATCCAGCCTCTGTATGCAGATAACATTCTTTAAACACACCTCGGGTTCTCTTTAATGGACGCATCGTATTGTGGAAAGTTACACTACATTGTCAACCCTCTGTGATGTTCACAGAACGGCAGGCGCGTTGGAAGTCTAACGGAGTGCAGTGTGTTAAAAGTGACGGAGAAGAATACTTTTCATTGACTGTATGCTTCACTATATGTGATGCAATGCAATTTTTCCATTCTGTTGCATTCCTGCTTTTGCAGGGAATGCAACACAATGCCCACTGTGATCGTAGCTTAACTATAATGATGTAGCAGAGCCGGATTTCTGGAAAGGCCACCAAGGCCCGGGTCTTAGGCAGCATCTGGCCAAGGGGTGGCTTGGCATCAAAGTGGGATTGCTGCATATGGAAGAAGAGGCTGCAAATGGAATACACACAAGGAACATATGGAAATACCGAGCTGCTGCCCAAGGGACCTGTATATCACTGAAGGGAGCTGCAGTACATTAATGTTAGACATGGAAGAGAGGGTTGCACATAGAATGAAAAGGGCATTGCTGGACATGGAAGGGGAGCTGCAAGAAAGTTGGTCTAGGGGCGGAAAATATCTGGCCTTGGTTGCAGATGTAGCTTCCAAGTAAATAAACCGACAATCCTGATCTCAACTGATGGCAATGAATAGAGTTGAGCTTGAAAACAGACCTGGTTTGCAAATGTACAAGGATTTGGTAGAGAGGTAGTCAAAAACCGGAAGCTGCTATTCAGTTTGTTGGCAAAGGTTCTAGGTTTGATTGGCTCAATTTCAAATCCACAGAAATATGCATTTAAGGCTATGTACACAAATGGACAATAACTTATTCTTGTAGACAGAGGCGCTCGGTTGTGTTCCAGACCTATAATAGTGTTTCTCCGTAAATTGCCTGATGAAGCAGGACTATACCTGTGAAATGCGTTGCAAAGTGGAGCATCTAATAAATGTTAATTTGTGAACCAAAAATAAGGAATCTATGTTTGTCTGTCCACGAGGGAGGTACGGTAAGTCCACAATAACTTCCCTCTTTTTAAATGGTTTCTAGATGTTTTTACTCTATACTGGTGCCTCTGTTCAAGCATTTCAAAAACCAAAAGCTAATACAGGCATGTTCTATTGCTACAGATTATCAACGCATTCTGTTGCTATGGAGGGGGGAAGAAGGGGGACAATGCAACTGGTCTTTGCCAATTGCCATCACTGAACTTGTGGGATCTATGGCCTATCCTTTCTGGCATATAGTACAACTTTACCTTGACATGTCTTCCATTGGTTTACAATACTTGTACAATTCTTGTGCTTGGCCATTGCGCTACTCTTTACATCGACATTTAGCCAGCTTGTTGTGCCATTGTACATAAATAACGGGCCATAGATGTGGCAACCATGATTGTTACTACATAGATCAATATAGCCATGTAATTACAGTTCAAAATGTAAGAGGTTCTGAACCTTCTTCACCCTGTCAATATGAATACAAAAATAGTGACAGCAGTCAGTATTTATTGTATATTGAAGAGCTAAAGAGGGATTTTTCAGAAATTGATCAAAAGGACTCGATACCAACAGAGGCCAAACAATTACTGATTAAAGTGGACCTGAACACAGGACAGATGGAAAACAGAGAAATGCATCCGGTATATATTTAGAGAGCTTAGCCTGTTTAATTCCCCATTATGTGTGTCTAATCAGAAGTTGTAATTTGATCTCTCCCCTGTGTCACATGACTGCCATGGCAGAGATGGCAGATAAGCTAATTCGAAAGCATAGGATGTTAACAATACGTCTGCTTCCATGAATCAGGAAGTAGAAACAGTGCAGATTTATTTTAGTATTCGTATCAACTGTAACAAAGAAATGTTTTTGTTTAAAGGTTATTATGCTGTTGTGTATCTTTTAAAGCAGAGAGGAGTTCTGAGTTCAGGTCCGCTCCCCCAGCACAAGTATCTACGTCCCTGTATATAAACAAATATAAACACATGTAAACACTTGGTTCTATCTTCTATTTTTAGAACACACTAACTCTGTATCTCCATCTTGTGGCCAAAAAAGTAAAACCACATCCAAATACCCCATTATACACCTTCCCATAGAAAAATGAAATACATTTTCATTGATTTCAAAAACCCTTGGAGGTGAAGGGGTAACCCTTTACCTCCAACGGTTTTTAAAATTAATGAAAATGTAATTCATTTTTCTATGGGAAGGTGTATAATAGGATATTTGGATGTGGTTTTATTTTTTGGCCACAAGATAGAGATACAGAGTTAGTGTGTTCTAAAAATAGAAGACAGAACCAAGTGTTTACATGTGTTTATATTTGTTTATATACAGGGATGTAGATACTCATGCTGGGGGAGGTGAAGGGTATCTGGGCCTATTTCCACTTCAGCGTTTCCCCGCATGCAATTCAAGCAGGTAAACATTGCCTACTCCACGAGTAGGCTTGCCGTCTGAAACACATGCAGGCGCAGTTTTGACAGTACGGCTACAGGGATGCGTACTCATCACTGCAAGTGCTGGTGTGCGTCCCGCAACACGTAGTGGAATCAGGCCCTTATGCCCCCTTCACACATGACAGAATTCATATGAGAATTGCTTTTTCAGAATTTGCATTTGATGCACATCTAATGCAAGTCAAAAATGTGAATAGAAAAAGGAAAATTGGATGTGAAAGATTGGAAAACGCAGAAACCCAAACACGAAAAGAACATTCAAAAACCGCCTGAAAAGCACAGGGAATAAGTGTGAAGGCACCATTACTGTGATAAAGAACAAGTGACCAGTCTCTGTTCGAGAGTCTCTGACCTTTACTCCAAACTGGTTATGGCAAGTAGATCATAACAAACCAGTGAGTTGCATGTGGGTGTTTGCCGGGAGCAAAGCATGCCTAAATACGGAGTATTACATTGCTATCTAGCAGTTTTAATAAGTGAAGTTGAAAAAGGAAAAACTCCAGCATATCAAATTGAAGCAGGAAAAAAGGTCACAGGAGCCTTTTCGGTAAAAATGGCGCCGCCATAAGCGCCTATAATAAAAGTCGCATTTTGCAGCATGATAGGGAAATTTGGGTGCACAGTGGCAGCCACTTGCGGGCGCTGAATTTTACCTTCTTTGCCGCAAATTGCGGCTTTTAGAATAGCCACGATATGCGGCTATGAAGGTAAATTTAGGCACTCAATTAGCGACAATATTGCTGGACAGGCTTGCAGCAAAAAAAATGGCTTGCAAAAAACTAAATTGCAGCATTGCATAGCGGGTGCTTGGTGCAATGCCGAAAAATTACCTTCATAGCCATATATCGCAGCTTTGCGGAAGAGGGGCGTTAGCTTTAGGTGTGGGATTTAGAAACCACCAGTGGGAGGATCTTAGCGTTAGGCACCACCACCAGGGGAGTCTTGGGGTTAGACACCACTAGTGCGAGTTTTAGGGTTAGACACCACCAGGAGGGGTTTTAGGATTAAGCACCACCAGGGGATCTTGGGTTAGGCACCACCAGAGAGTGTTCTGTGTGAGAGTAGGGTTAAGTTTGGCCATAGTAAAATACTTTAAATATTACCAATATTCCTTCCTAGGCTAAAGTGATAAAGTTAATATACAGTGGGTTGCAAAAGTATTCGGCCCCCTTGAAGTTTTCCACATTTTGTCATATTACTGCCACAAACATGAATCAATTTTATTGGAATTCCACATGAAAGACCAACACAATGTGGTGTACACATGAGAAGTGGAACGAAAATCATACACGATTCCAAACATTTTTTACAAATAAATAACTGCAAAGTGGTGAGTGCATAATTATTCGGCCCCCTTTGATCTGAGTGCAGTCAGTTGCCTATAGACATTGCCTGATAAGTGCTAATGACTAAATAGAGTGCACCTGTGTGTAATCTAATGTCAGTACAAATACAGCTGCTCTGTGAGGGCCTCGGATGTTTTTAAGAGAATATTGGGAGCAACAACACCGTCCAAAGAACACACAAGACAGGTCCAAGACAGGTCAGGGATCAAGTTATTGAGAAATTTAAAGCAGGCTTAGGCTACAAAAAGATTTCCAAAGCCTTGAACATCCCAAGGAGCACTGTTCAAGCGATCATTCAGAAATGGAAGGAGTATGGCACAACTGTAAACCTACCAAGACAAGGCCATCCACCTAAACTCACAGGCTGAACAAGGAAAGCGCTGATCAGAAATGCAGTCAAGAGGCCCATGGTGACTCTGGACGTGCTGCAGAGATCTAAAGCTCAGGTGGGAGACTCTGTCCATAGGACAACTATTAGTCATGCACTGTACAAAGTTGGCTTTTATGGAAGAGTGGCAAGAAGAAAGGCATTGTTAACAGAAAGCATAAGAAGTCCCGTTTGCAGTTTGCCACAAGCCATGTGGGGGACACAGCAACCATGTGGAAGAAGGTGCTCTGGTCAGATGAGACCAAAATGGAACTTTTTGGCCAAAATGCAAAACGCTATGTGTGGCAGAAAACTAACACTGCACATCACTCTGAACACACCATCCCCACTGTCAAATATGGTGGTGGCAGCATCATGCTCGGGGGGTGCATCTCTTCAGCAGGGACAGGGAAGCTGGTCAGAGTTGATGGGAAGATGGATGGCGCCAAATACAGGGCAAACTTGGAAGAAAACCTCTTGGAGACTGCAAAAGACTTGATACTGGGCCGGAGGTTCGCCTTCCTGCAGGACAATGATCCTAAACATAAAGCCAGGGCAACAATGGAATGGTTTAAAACAAAACATATCTATATGTTAGAATGGCCCAGTCAAAGTCCAGATCTAAATCCAATCAAGAATCTGTGGCAAGATCTGAAAACTGCTGTTCACAAACTCTGTCCATCTAATCAGACTGAGCTGGAGCTGTTTTGCAAGGAAGAATGGGCAAGGATTTCAGTCTCTAGATGTGCAAAGCTGGTAGAGACATACCCTAAAAGACTGGCAGCTGTAATTGCAGCAAAAGGTGGTTCTACAAAGTATTGACTTAGGGGGCCGAATAATTACGCACACCCCACTTTGCAGTTATTTATTTGTAAAAAATGTTTGGAATGATGTACGATTTTCGATCCACTTCTCACATGTACACCACTTTGTATTGGTCTTCATGTGGAATTCCAATAAAATTGATGCATGTTTGTGGCAGTAATGTGACAAAATGTGGAAAACTTCAAGGGGGCCGAATACTTTTGCAACCCACTGTAAATAACCTTCATTAGGCTGTAGTGCCTGGTTGTGGTGCTGGGGAGTGGGTGGGTGCGACCTAACTAAGCTCTCTCTCTTTTCCTACTTACCTTTTCTTCCCTATAAGAGCTATAGTATCCTGAGTTAATGCAGAGGATACAACTTGTTATATTATGAATAAATGAAGAAGTAGTTATCTAATGCACTTGATATAATTTTGGCTCCTTGGACCTTATGGACAACTTAAAAGGAATTCCCTGGAAGGAGCTACTGAATATTGTAAATTAAATATCCTGTACTTTGACCTAAGCAATTGTTGTCCTCTGATTGTATCTAAGCCTAATTCTGTCCGTGTTGTGGTCTTTGGCTGTGTTTTTGTTGAATAAACCAATAAAATGATTTGTTAAAAAAAATATTACAAATATATTACTATCAAAATGCAGCAGTAGAATTTCGATCTCTACGTTTAGCAATATTTTACTAGCGGCAATTCCCTGCGCCCTTTTTTCCAGGCGCCTTTTTTACATGTATGCATATCAAATAACATGCTGTCCATCCTCTGCATAAATTGGATGTACCTTTTTAAATGATTCCACCTTTCTTGTTATAGAGCCCTGACGTCTTCTGGTGGATGTTGCCCTCTTATCACCTACGCTTATTGTAACCAGATTGTGAGCTATCATCACATACACTTGGGGATCTCTAGTGGATGATACAATGCAGATGAACACAGTTGAGGTGACGGACCCTCGGCCCAGCGCTGAAGCGTGCAAACTTACCTCACACTGATCCTTTCCCACCAACCCATCACATTCATTAGTGCTTCTCCCAGCATAAATCAACACAGAATTACAGTCAATTGGATTAGTGTTCAATCCCTTTGTGGAGGAAAAAAAAAAAAAAGCTTTCTGTTGACAAATGTGCACATCGATTTAAAAGAGAAATAGTGCTGTCCAATATGGAAAGTTACACAGGAGATGACAGCTCAGTCAGGATCTGGCCTCGCAGGGCATGAACGTATCTGACTGACGCTGGCTCAGCTCTGGAAATCATTTGCCCCAGTGAACCCTGAAAGGCGAGTTATGGCACATCATCTAATACGATTTACTGCTCAGAAATAATTGCTCAGCTACTGGCAAGTTAGGTTACTACAGTTCTGTATGGCAGCCAGAAGGGGCGGCTCACAATGTTCCCGATCAGCCAGCAGAATTGTAATTCCTTTGTCAGGGAGGTCCTGCCAGATTAACAGCCAGCCACAAAACAATCCCATCAGTTTAAATGATGTGTATGTGAGAAGGACAGCTCACTGGAGCACTGATGAGATCCAGAGAGGGATTTCATAATCACATACTAGCATGAGGCTGAGACCTAAATATGCCATAGGGTGGCTCGGTGATCAGATTGCCTGCATGCCATCTCCCTGTGACCATTTTTGTTTTAGCTGAAAATTATGTTTTAAAAAAAAAATCAAGACCTGGGAGGAGCTGCTGCTCCTGCATGACTGGGCATGATCACATAAAGACTGCACAAGGGCAAGGCGCATACAGAACTGCAGCTGTGTAACTATTTTGGCAGTTGACTGGAAAGGGGTTTTCCGACTAGGCGCTTCAAGGCCTGTAGGGGGCGTCCGACTAGGCTTGTTAAGGCCTGGAGCCCACTAGAGTGCCTTCAGCAATTTTCTCAAAGGTGACAAGGTCTTTTTGAAAAAAAAAATAAAAAAGTTGATTTGTATCGGCAGGTGGTTCGTAAGCCAGGAGTTCATAAGTCAGGGACTCCCTGTATAGCACTTCCAAACACCAGACACATTTAGCCACATATCGCCTTGGGATCCCTGTAAAAGTATAATGACTACAAGTACAGTACCCATTGGGCCCCAGGCTTCAAAGTGATTTGACTTCAGCTAATCAAAGACAGATAAAAACAATCTCTGCCACTAAGTGCATCCAGGGGACTCCGAGAACATTTGTGTTAAGAGTTGGTACTGAGGTATATCAACAAGATTAACACCAAATTGCTAGATCAGGTAAAGGGCAGTGACATTTTTCCCTCCTCACCTTTTCTGAGTGTTTATTCAGTACTTTTGCATTTGGTTATGGTCAGTATAACTGCTGGCAGCAGGAGGTGATACCTGCACTATACGGGGGTTAATTGTTTGCACAGGTAATCAAACTCCCCCAATATGAGCAATTGGCAGAAAGTTCGCTGTGTCTCTCAGCACAGTCTCAAGGGCATTGAGGAGATTCCAGGAGACAGGCAGCTGGACAGGTCCATAAAAGGTCTCACTTGAAAATAAGCAATATATCAATTTAAAGTATGGTAATAAAGTTCAGAGTCAGACTCATTTTTCAGTAGAAAAATACTCAGTTATGTAGATCTGATCATTCCATCTGACCGTAAAAGATATGAAGAAAAAAAGATGGACAGAGGGATTTGGTTCCCAAAGAGGAACGGTCGTCCTGAGAAAAACACAGTTTAGCGCTATGAGGCTGTATTCTGCTGCTGGCCAGACTCCATTCAGACATTGTGCCCTCACATACAGCATATACTATATGGCAACTGTTGCACAGAAACTGTGTTAATCATTCTAAAGGGTTAGTGCTTAACTTTGTAGGCCTTAAGGGCCAATTTTAAATGGTCTTAATAAAGTCTTGCTATTTTAGAATGACTGTTTTCTTTGTGTGGTGGTCGCTCTACTGGTTTCCATGAAACATCAGGCTCAGTGTTATGACTTACTTACATTCACATCCGCTCTGCAAAGTCCAATAAACTTGGTTGTTTTGTTTAAAGCCCGACTAAACCCTGGCAGCAAGATCTCTGCCAACGTTTCTCTCCCATAAAGCAGAGCCTCTAATGGTGAGCAGCAGACCTCTGTCAGAGCCAAGCAGTGAAGGGGCTCCTATACAACTCAGTGGTGGCCCAACTTCCCATTCTCTTGCATTAGAAGCTGAAACACCACCATGCAGAACACAAGCTGCTGCCACTGTAGCAGAGTGCCTGTGACCTAGCAGGCAAGCTCTGCTTCAGTATTCATGTATTAATGGGGGAGGGACCCTGGTAGTAGCCTTGTGGTCAGGGTTTAGCCGGACTCTAAAGCAGACCTCCGGCGTAAAATATGAAGCGGCAGCATAGGTTATAATTGGGTTAGGGGGCGGGGGGGATTTCTAAAAACTGACCACTTGTGCTATACAGTACAGCTTTTCTTGGTTAATGACTCCTCCTTCTGTTTTCTGCTTTTGGAAAGACTGCTAAGGGCTCCTTTCTATTCCACGCAAAGTCGTGCGGCTCTGCGCTGCACGTCACTACCGGGGCCAAGTTTGTGATCCCATTCATTATACTGAATGGGATCATGGGCGCAAGGGCCCCAAAATGCAGACAACCATGCTCTGCAATATAAAAGTGAGTTGCTGAACATGAACGGAAACAGCAGACAGTGCAGTCTATGAGATTGTGCCATCTGTGGGTGAGAGGAGCCTCATAGTGTGGCCTGCAGGGTACTCTGCCTCAACCTGTGCCAGCCTATCTGGAGAGGAGAAGAATAGTGCTGAGGGGGAACAGACATAGTAAGTGTCATTCTGGCTTTTTTTTTCAGTGCGGAATTACTGCAGAGGCCCGCTGTAAGCAGATTGAAGAGGTCAGAGAGGGATCGGGACTCAATGGAGAGCGAAAGCTAAGGTCCGAGGAAGTACAGACACCATACCTTTTTGAGATGAGAAAGAGGGACACCGTCACACCCCTAGTCACGCATATGATAAAGATTTCATAAGAAAAATATGTTGTTTTATAATTCAAACCACACTGGTCCTTCCTATCCTGGTTCATTTTCCTTAATTTTAACATTGTAAAATTAGTAATATATCAAATTAAAGGATGAGAATAAAGTTTAGAGAAACATTTTTTAGTAGAGAAATATATATATTTACATAGAAAGAGGGACAAAGTCCTGAAAGAGGGACAAATAAGGAGGAAAGAGGGACAGGGCTCCCAAAGAGGGACTGTCCCTCCAAAAGAAGGACAGTTGGGAGCTATGCAGACACATCACTAGGCCCCCTGGCTAGCCACATGTTCTGTTGCTGTGTGTGGTGGGGGGGGGGGGGGGGGTGCTGGAGTGGCGTTCAAGCAGCAACACAGCGCAGGTGTGGCGAGTGAGGGAAACCATGCTCTCAGCTGAGTTGATCCGCCAGGCTGATTTCTTCTGAGGCATTGGGGACGCTGTACTAACGTTAGACTCAGCAGTGGAGGTCGTTATTGGCCGACTTGGATGAGTTTTATTTAGCGTGTGTACAAGAAAGAAAGGTGGGTTACACCATCAATGGGAAACTCAGACTTTTTTTTTTACCTCAGTCAGCGTTATCTCAGTGAGTGTGTGAGTGTGGACGTTTTAAAATCTATGTGCAATTTCTATTCACATCTGGGGTGTCACTGTGGAGATTCCTCATCATGCCCTCTACTGGCAATAGGGTTACAGAGAAGTGGAAAGTTAAATATCCACAATATGATAACAGATAGCAACAACAACATGCTATAGTTGAGCGGAAAAAAAAAGGTTTGGAACACCTGAAGGGTTTCTACTACTGCTTATGCTACAAAGACATCCACCACTCCTTGACCCTGAGTCAAGGTCACTTACAGAAGCCAGATGAGAGCTTCCCATTGTGAACACAGACAAAAATAAACACTTGACAGAAGCTGTAAAATGCCTCATTCTGTCCAGTGCTAAATAAACACTTTAAAAAAAAACTGTCTGGAGTTACGCAGTAATCAAGCATTTATAATCTCCTGGAAGAGAAGATGCAAAAGTAATCTAGACTTTACATGTGCTTTAACTACTAATCTACTTCACTGTAAAAGAAAATGAGAAATCTTCATGACTCATGAGTTAAAAATAGAGATCCATGACTTCACGTATAATAAAAAACGGGGATTACAGTGCTTGTCACTAAGAGGTTTACATTTGCTTATTCTATACTCACATTTCGTAGTTTCCTGTTGCAGTCTGAAATCCTGTGAACAGAAGAGATTGTGGTATTAGGCAGACGTACTACAATGACATACATCCAATGCTGGGATAAGCAGCTGGTTATGGAGCGTAGGAAGCAAAGCTTGATCCTCATTATCTAGCTCCTTTCCCTAGCATCATCAACAATCAGCTACACACAGCACAAGCAATACAAGTGTAAAGGTAACGGACTGCAGTCTATTACATTTTAGATATAAAATAAAAATCATTTACATAAGCCAAATATTGTACCTTTCAAATTGTTATATCGCCTGAATTGCTGAAAAGCTGTTAGTTGATAGTGCTTCAGTCAGTCTGGGAGTTGTGGTTTTCTATGGAAACGTTACGGTGGCCAGACATCTACCGACGTGGTGGCCGATTGATCATTCGATTCGATAATTATTATTGAACTGGATGAAAATCGGTGCTGCCAAGAGCATGCCCAATTGACGATGCAACCAATTTTGGATATGCTGCAAGATGTTGGGCAGTTGTGGTCGATCGGGTTCATGGCGGTAATAGCTAGACATATCGGGATGAGCAAAAAAACCACGACGAAACCACCAGCGCTGTCCCCTCGATGTCAAATTTGCCTTTTGTTTGCACATTTCAAGTGTTTTTTGTTTAAAAAAAAACAACAAAAAACAAAAAACAACTTCCCACAGACAACCTCTACCATGAAGGGCTTTGAATGTGAGCAGTGCTTACTGACTGCTTGACCTGGTTGTGTGTATAGTACATTTCTAAAGCCTCGGAGTCATGCTGGACAGTTTTCAGCCAAGACTCTGTGTGTACATCAACCCCCCCACTACAATGTTTATTGATCCAGCATACCAGAACTCTAAACGACAATCAGTAAGGATGAGGTTTTCCTGCATACCCTGCTATGCCAGGCACCGCCTTGCTTGTGCAATGCCAGTGTCTCTCTTCCCCTCTCCACTGAACAGCACACACTCCTCGGCTATAGCTGAGCAGCATATGCACAACACGCACGCTCCAGAAAGTCACCCTAACAATGGAGCCATAATTGGGGGCGATAGTAAATGCAAGAGTGCAAGGACTTTATGGACTCCTGAAGTAAGAGGGCTATGAAGACTGACACATTTACTGTATTTTTTTGGACTACAAGACTCGTGAACACCTGCCAATAAGAACCTCCAACCCACCGCAATGTCAGGGACTCTCTGTACTGTGCCTATGCAGAGGAGGACACAGGGACACAAAGGGGCATAGAGAAGGACACAAGGGGGACAGAGGATGACACAGGGAGACACAAGAGGTACAAGGGGTCATAATCTATAAGATGCCCCTTCACCATGGATGCACCAGATTTAGCATATATTTTTTTTTCCCTGGTTTTGTGCTCTAAACCGAGGTGTGTCTTATGGTAAGGAGCGTCTTACAGTCATAAAAATACGGTATATCATTTTAAACAAAGCAAATTGCCTGGCAGTCCTGTTGATCATCTGCCTGTAATACTTTTAGCCATAGACCCAGAACAAGCATGCAGATCAGGGGCTCTGAATGAAGTCTTGCCATATTAGCTGCATGCTTGTTTCACGTGTGTGATTCAGACACTACTGCAGCCAAAGATCAGCAGGACTGTTCGGCAACCAGTATGGTTTAAAAATAAATAAATATGGCAGCTTCCATGCCGCTCTGACTTCAGGTTCCCACGTCTAATGTCCAGAACATGCATATGTTGGTTTTCTGCATACCCCGCATGTTTGTATGCAATAAAATGCCAGCGTTCTACCACGACGGTGAAGGTTAACAAGGGAGATGACATCCCGTGTGCAGAAAACTACGCTACTGCATGCAGTCAGTTTTTTTTCCCCTGGCTGCAAGAAATATGAAACAAAAGCAGCACAATAACACTCCTTCACCACCGCCCCCCAGGAAACAAATCAGGCACCACTTCGCCACATGGATTTCATAGGCTACAGCATATACTTTATTCCAGTCCAAGTACATAACCCATCCCTCTTCTTCCATATTGCGTAGGGGATCAATGACCCCAGTCCTCAGTTCCTGCCCATCAAACTCCAGAGCCTCAACCAATGGATTACACCATCACCATGACATCAAGCTCTACAAACCTCCCCTGCAGCAGCCGTGACAACATCGCTCATACTGCCCTGCCAATGCGTGGAATCATTACTTTCATTAATAGCCTGTACACTGTATCTAGGTTATGGTTAATAACACTACAAACACATCTGCAGCTTCCTTATTACACACTCTTTTGCAAAGAAAACATAAAAGCAGAGCTTGGCCAAGTGAAGATGCTTCTGAGAATACACACTGCTGCTAGAAAAAGTATGTAGGATTGACTCAGGGCCGGCCCGTCACTTTTTGCCGCCTGAGGCAAATTTGGCAGAGCTGCTGCTGCCGCCGCCCCCCCCCCCCCCCCCCCCGTCCGGGCGGCCGCCGAGCCGGAGGGGTAGCGGGCAGGTCGGGGGTATTGTGCCTAGCGGTGGGGAGGGGGGTCGGACCCCCCCCCTCCCTCGCCTGGGTCCCCCGATCTGCGCTCCCCTCCAGCCTGTAATTAGTAAGCTGCTGCCAGATCGTAAGAGGCACGGGGCGGGGAGGACTCACCTTTTCCGCGTTCCATCGTGCGCTCCATTGACGTCACCTCCTGCATCGCCGTCCACTTACAATACAGTGGGCGGCGATGCAGGAAGTGACGTCAGTGGAGCGCTCGCTGGAACGCGGAAAAGGTGAGTCCTCCCCGCCCGTGCCTCTTCTGGCAGCAGCTTACTAATTACAGGCTGGAGGGGAGCGCAGATCGGGGGACCCAGGCGAGGGAGGGGGGGGTCCGACCGCCCTCCCCACCGCTAGGCACAATACCCCCGACCTGCCCGCTACCCCTCCGGCTCGGCGGCCGTCCCCCCCGGGCGGGTGCCGCCCTTTGAAGCTTGCCGCCTGAGGCAAATGTTTCACCCCGCCTCATGAGCGGGCCGGCCCTGAGGATTGTATATCTACAGGACCATTCACACGAATGGTATGCGTTTGGCATTCATGTCACCCCTTGCCACATTTGGTCCTGGCATTCTGAACCAAAATGCAATTACAGTACTGTAAAAAAATAAAAATAAAAATAATAATAATAATAATAATAATAATGTGAATGTCATGTACATTTACAGGGTGTCTGCCAGTCCTGAAATGTGACTTGCAAAGTCCTTTTAAAGAGGAACTCCAGTGAAAATAATGTAATAAAAAAGTGACTAAATCATTTATACATAATTATTGTAAAAATGAAGCAGTGTTTGCCCATTGTAAAATATTTTAAATCCCTGATTTATATTCTGACATTTATCACATGGTGACATTTTTACTGCTGGCAAGTGATGTAGCTGCTGCTTGCTGTTTTGCCAGTTAGAAACAGCTGTAAACAGCTATTTCCCACAATGCAACAAGGTTCACAGACAGGAAACTGCCAGGAGCACAATGGTCCTCAGAGTTTCCTGTGGGAGGGGTTTCACCACAATATCAGCCATACAGCGCCCCCTGATGGTCTGTTTGTGAAAAGTAATAGATTTCTCATGTAAAAGAGGGTATCAGCTTCTGACTGGGATAAAGTTCAATTCTTGGTCGGAGTTTCTCTTTAACTGCTCAGTAGAGGGGACACTAAAAGAATGTGTAAAACCTAGCGTACTGCCCCCAGTGTTCACATAGAGCATTACAGCACCAGATGCTTGTGGGAATGTTGACATCTGATTTCTACAGGTACCTTGTCTGATTCTGTTGTCCCACCTAAAAAAGGGATTAACTGATGGGAAGAACAAGCAGTCTGTATTCTACCTGTATGATATGAAATAAAATGCTTCTCTATAGCCTCTTCTCTTGTCTGAGTATAAGGAGATGGCCGAGGTCAGGAGGTTTCTTCTTTTACGCTTTTATTTGTGATAAGAAATATGAACTGAGTGAGAACTTCATTGTTTTTGGCACAGGATTGAACCAGTCAGTGGAAGGAAAAACACTTTTTTTGCTTTTTTTTTTAAATTTTAATAGCATGTAAGCCCAAGTCATATACCAATAGCTTCACTGCATTTGTTAAAGACTTAAAGGACAACTGAAGCAAAAGGGATATGGAGGCTGCCATATTTATTTCCTGTTAAGCAATACCAGTTGCCTGGCTAGCCTTCTGATCCTCTGCCTCTAATACTTTTAGCCATAGACCCTGAACAAGCATGCAGCAGATCAGGTGTTTCTGACATTATTGTCAGATCTGACAAGATTAGCTGCATGCTTGTTTCTGGTGTTGTGCAAACACTACTGCAGCCAAATAGACCAGCAGGGCTGCCAGGCAACTAGTATTGTTTAAAAGGAAATAAATATGGCAACCTCCATATTCTAATCACTTTAGTTGTCCTTTATCTCTTGCAAAAAAAATAGGAGAATCCTTCAGAGGAGTGTAACATAAATACTCACCTCCCCTGAGGCACTCTACACTGACAGGTGCCTCCATGCGTGGATCCAAAGCAACAGACAGCTACAGGGAGTCACAGATCACAGCTGGATACATGTATTTATTCCACCCACCTTACTGCTGTTCTGTTTGATGCGTCCTGTAGATCGCCTGGATCAAAAAGCTGGGATTCTTTCAGGCCAAGTTCTTTACAGCCCCGCAAGAACAGTGTCACATTATCCTACAAAAACACAAAAGAGCAGATGAAATAAAGCAAGCAAAAATTGTATATTAAAGTGCATTATTATTTTTTTACAAGTAATTTATATAGTAATAGATACAGCCGTTCCATATAAAGAGGGACACAACAAAATGAATTTAATAAACCAGCACTGCCCAGGAGACAGAGAGACCTGCACAATACATGTTTCATTATCATTAGTAAATTAATTTTCAGACTCTAGTAATCAATACAAGTGCATAGGATAAGTTGGTGTACACTCCCAAAGCAGCAGTAAAATTGCTGTGTGTATGCAATATACCGCCAAAGCAACAGAACGTGTCGCTAGCCTGTGAACCAACGTTGTGTCTGTTTAGCACTTAGCCCTGAATAAGTCCCGATCCCTGCGGGCAACAATAATTGTGTGGGTGTACACACAGACTAGTAAAGTTCTGTGTGCAGAGAGTGTTGCTTTACTACTGAATTATAAAACCAAAGTTTCTGGACTCCAAGTAAATGATAGCCAGAGCGCCTTTTTATTGAAGTAGTAAAATAAAACAAGACTTTTCTTGAAGATTTAGGCTACGCTCACAGTGGGGCATTGTGGAGCTGCGTTATGAAGTCTTATAACGCAGCTTACCGCACTGCAATGATAAGCCTATGGGACGTTCACAGTGCGACGTTAGCGTCCCATTGTACTGTGTAGCGTTACGGTAATGTACTGCTGCAGTGTGTTACCTGTAAATGCAGAGGTTACCAGGTACAGCAAAGCATACTTTTCATTGCCTGTATGCTTTACGTATGTATGCTGCGACGGTAGCGCAGCATTAATGTGCATTACCACTTTTTTTTTTACATTGCGTTGTAATGCTGCATTGTGACTTTAACGTTGCATTACAACGCAACGTCCCACGGTGAATAAGCCCTCAAAGTTGGATTAAGGCAAGTTAAAAAAAAAAAAATCAGTTTTAGTATTATAAATACCAACAACAACCAACATTTGTAAAGCGCTTTTCTCCCGTAAGACTCAAAGCGCATAAGCATGGCTCAGACCATTAATTGGTTGATTGGTAAATTGAGGTACACAGAGGAAGAACTCTATAAGTTTCGGAAATGCCAGGCTAAACAGGTGGCTTTATAGCCTGGATTTGAATAGCTCCAAGGAAGGGGCTGTGTTTACTGGGTGTGGTAGGGAGTTCCAAAGGGTAGGCACAGCATGACAGAAAGCTCTGTCTCCAAAAGTTTTCGGCTAAGTTCACAGTGGGACGTTAAAGTCGCGCGTTAAAACAGCATTTAACGCAGAATAACTACTGCAATGAAAAATCAATGCCCTGTTCACAGTGCACACGTTGCGTTGGTGTCTAACGCTGCACGTTAAGTAAAAGTACTGCATGCAGTGCGTTATACACGTTATTAGCTGCGTTGGACTGTTTGCACATGCTCAGTAATGACTTGGAAGCATACTTTTCATTGCCTGTATTTTTTACTGTATCTGCTGTATGCGACGGTAACGCTGCGTTGCCACTTTTTGGTCGCGCTGCGTTGTAAGCTTGCGGTGCGACTTTAACGTGGCATCAAAACGCAACGTCCCACTGTGAATCTAGCCTTTAGGTGCACTCTGGGAGTGGCCAGGTTTATGGATCCTGCTGATCTGAGGTTGTGAGAGGTGTGGTGCAGCTTCAGCGAGTCCTTCATGTATCCAGGGCCCAAATTGTGCAGGGATTTGAATGTCAACAGTCCAATCTTGAAGAGTATTCTCCATCTTACAGGTGGCCAGTGTAGTGAGCAAAGAATCGGTGCAATGTGACAGTGGCTAGGCTGGTTTGTTAGCAATTGGCAGCACCATTCTATACTAATTGCAGGCGGAGCAGGTCCTTCTTTAGGAGGCCTGCATAGAGGGCATTGCAGTAGTCCAGCTGTGATGTGATGAAGGCGTGAGCTAGGGTTTGGAGATCCTCTAGGGCAGAGATGGCTAACCTCGGCACTCCACCTGTGGTGGAACTACAAGTCCCATGAGGCATTGCAATATTCTGACAGCTTTAAAGAAAACCTGAACTGAAAATTAAAAGTGAAAATCAACATACACAGGTCATACGTACCTCCCATGTAGTGTACTCCTCAATCTCCTTCTCCTCTCCTGCGTCCTGTTTGTCCACTGTGATCAAGGGAATTCTCTGTCCTCCATTTTGAAAATGGCCGTTACCCCATAACAGCTTCCTGGTCAGCACACTGTTAAACTGTAACATCGCCCACTTGAGCCATAGGGAAACATGGACATATCAGCTCTCCTCAGCTGTAACTGACAGCAACTGATATATTTCAGTTCTGACAAAATGTTGTCAGAACTGGAAGGGATCATTGTCAGAAGGAAATGGTGAGCTTCTGAGAGGAAATGATGGCAAAATAACTATGTAATGTTCAATTGAAGTTACCTCATGTGTTTATTTTAAATAATTTTACTCAGTACAGGTTCTCTTTAAGCATAACTCGGGGAGGCAGAGGCATGATGGGATTTGTAGTTTTGTCACAGCTGGAGTGCCAAGGTTAGCCATCACTGCTCTAGGGGAATGAGATGTTTAATTTTTGCAATGTTCTTCAGATGAAAGTAGGAAGATTTGACTACAGCCGAGATTTGGTTTCTGAAGCTCTATTACCTATCGATTAAATAAGTAAGAAATTTAGAAAAGTCACTATAAATTGCCCTTAAAAATGAGGGTCAGCAGCCAACTTTTGGAGCTGTTCACTTGTTCACTAGCATTTTTGTATAGTAAATTAAATGCTAACCATCATATATTTACAGTTAAAGAGGAACTCCAGCCTAAACAAACATACTGTCATTAAGTTACATTAGTTATGTTAATTAAAATGGATAGGTAACATAATCTCTTATTCACCCTGTTTTAAAAGAACAGGCAAATGTTTGATTTCATGATGGCAGCCATGTTTTTGGTTGAAAGGAGGTGACAGGGGGCATGAGACACAGTTCCAACTGTCCTGTGTCCTGAGCACCTCTCCCAGTTGCTAGGCAACGTGATTCACAACATAGGAAATCCCATCATGCTCTGCACAGCATCAGGGGAAAAAAGCCCGGGCTTTTTTTTTCTTTGATGGGTGGAGCTTTGCTAAAAAATGCAGCTAAAATGATGCTTTGGTAAGAAAAACAAAGTTCTGATGCTGTGAAACTGTTAAAGAAACACCAAGCCTTTTCAGTGCTGCTGAGTAGATTTTTAGTCCGGAGGTTCACTTTAAGATTGTATGTGTAGTTAAGATTTCCCACTTGTAACAAGCAGATGGAGCAATCCAAATACAGACAATATCAATAATGGTTTTCAGTCTTCCAATATGATTAGACACAAGGAATTGAAGAAATTGGGAGTACACTCTGCTTCTCTTTTGTAGAAGGTTCCAGGAACAGATACATTCCAAAATTTCAGTGCAAACTTCTACAGACTTGACTGAGCCAATCTAGCCTAGTAGTGTCTGGATGTTCTGGTTGTTTAGCCAGCTGCCAGTTAGTCGATTTGGTCTGATTCTTTCAGTTTCAATCAGTGGAAATATTTATGGAAAGTCAGACATTAAGGGCAGTTCACAGTGCTCAGTTGTGTTGCAGAATATTTCTGCAGGTCAACACGCTACCTATACAATTCTATGGGCCTGTTCACAGTACTGAATTGTAACTGATCGTGTTAATATAAGTCGCTGCATGAAGGCTTTGTATTAACCAATTAGCAGCTTCAATAGTCATCTCATTTGAAATAAATGCACTGCTTTTGACGTCAGTCGGCAGAACTTATTGTGCTGTAAATTCTTGAAATGCTTTGATGTCTCTCTGCTAGCAGAAAATACAGAAACTGAAGTCCTCTGTTATTGTCTCTCCCCTAGTGACAAGTGGCCATAAATACAGGTTACAGGAGCAACAATTCGTAACATGCAAATTTAACAAATAAGAAATAAAATAAATGTGTTTAAATAAATTGGTCTAGAGCACTTTAAAGCATCTAAATAAATTGACTGCTAAAAAGAGTAACTGACACTGTGAACCTTGCCTTAGGCTACTTACACACCAAGACGTTGCGTTTTAGGGGACGTTATGGTCGCATAACGTGCCCCTAACGCAACGCATGGTGGTGCGGGAGAGGACGTTAGAGTGAGCCGCGTTAGGCGGCTCTATCCGCATAAGGTCTCCCAGGGTGGCGCTGATTGGCCAGCGGGACCACGTGATGCGGAGCGAGACACTCCGCATCACGTGGTCCTGCCGGCCAATCAGCGGCCGCCAGTGCAGTGCATATTAAGTAGTCATGTGCGCGGCTACTGTAGCGGCATCTCCCCGCCTCCTCTCCGCCCCCCACTGAGCATGTGCAAACAGTCTAACGCAGCTAAAGCCGCTAGAACGCACAGCATGCTGCACTTTCACTACAGCATGCAGCGTTACATGTAACGCAACGTGGGCAGTGTGAACAGCCCACTTGTGTTACATTGCTGTGCGTTGGGGGAGCGTTACAGGCTGCACTAACGTGCGCCTGTAACGTCCCTGTGTGGAAGTAGCCTAAAGGAAAACTTAATTGAGAGGAATATGGACACTGCCATCTTCATTCACTTATAAACAATGCCAGTTGCCTGGCTATCATACTGAGTTTTTGAGTTTAATTGTTTGAGTCACACACCTGCAACAAGCATGCAGACTAGAGTCAAAGCATGTGATATGTATGCTCTTTCTGGGCCAGTATTAGAAGCAAAGCATTAGCACAGAATTTGGGCAACAGGCATTGTTATTTTGAGAAAGAAGATGTCCCCTTTAAGCTCAACACTAGTGCTAAACAATAAGCTTTTATTACAAATAAATGTGTGTATGCTTTCAAAATAGAGCATCATAGCAACGATTATTTTCCAAAACTGACTGTAAGCCCAAGTTGCATTACTTTTCTAGTCTGGAATCTGTACTCTGTGCTGCACTAGTTTTCAGTGCAGTCAGCCCAGGTATGTATTCTCCCTGCAACAAGTTTATAACTGCACAGACCAAAAACAACTGCTGCTTATTTTTCACATCTGCTCACACTAAGTGACTGGCATCTGTTCTGATCCTCCCAGTATTGGCCGAGATCAGTGTGGACTAGCTCCTAGGTTCTCAACATGTGGTACGTGTGCCACAGGGGGTACTTCTGATGGTTCCAGGGGGTACTCGGGCTTGATATAACTCAACCAAGAATACCAAATTTAGAGTTTTAGAAAATGATAAATCTTATTTAAAACACTAAATTAGTATTTTAGCTAATTAAAATGCTTGGAAATTGTTTAGAACCAATTATCTACTATGATTAAATATATATTTGTCAAGGGGTACTTGTGATGAGGTTTACTATGCTAGTAGGAACTTGGTGAGTACAGGGTTTTAAAAGGGGTACACACCAATAAAATGTTGAGAATCACTGGTAGCTGACCATTTTTATACAACGTAATCAATTTGAAATTTTATACACGATTAATTCTATTAAATAGACCTGAAAAAAAAATGCTAATTTCCTGATAAAGGTGGCCACACACCACACAATTCAAGAATTTCAAAATCATTTTTTTCTGATTGACTGTGAAAAATCATGTCCAATCTACCACACACGTAGAATACATTTTTCCTTTTGACTAATATTATTTAGTATTTACTGTATATAGAGCCAACATCTTCCGCAGCGCTTTACAGAGTACATAGTCAGGTCTAACTGTCCCTCTAAGGAGCTCAAAATCCCTACCATAGTTGTGTCCATCGTACTCTACGGGCAATTTTAGGGGGAAGCCAATAAACTTATTTGTGTGTTTTGGGGATGTGTGAGGAAACTGGAGTGCCCAGAGGAAACCCACACAAACACAGGGAGGACTCAAATTCTGCAGATAGTGCCATGATGTGGGATTTTAACCAGGAATGTAGCACTGCAAGGCCAGAGTGCTATCCACTACGCCACTGTGCCTAGCAGTTCCTAACTTTGACTGACAATCAAAGGTTTATATTTGGCTCTATTCTGAGCGCTAAAACTGCAATAACCACCATTCTAGATTATTATAAGCTGAACATCTGAGTGTGGATCATGCAAAGGAAACAATGCATTTTCTCCATTATTTTCTTAACAGACTAAGCAGCTTAAAGGTTTATGTAACAAGCCTAGAGGTGAAGAACAGAAAGCAGCCAATTAACACAAGTAACTTTACCAAGCAGATGACCAATTTACAGTAGGATATTTATGTCACAGGTTTGGGTTTTGTCAACACAAACAAAAAAAAAAAAATCCTATAAAGCAATGGAACATAATACGGTTTATCAAACCCCATCTTACTCTAGGGGAGTGATTCAGAAAGTATTCTAGTCAGACAGTCAGCATAACACAAGGAACACAGCAATATTATTTTTAGAAGTCCAGATGGTAACACATGCACCGGTACTACACTTTCTCTTCTTTGTTGTCCTCCCTAACCCTAAGGTGATGAGCTTCTGGCATGGTGCCCCTTACCGCCTTGAGGTGGGCCGCTGTCTCATCACAGCAGCATAGCGGTCTGCAGTCATGGCTAAAAGTGGGTGTGGCACTTTCGTTACTCACACCCTCCCTTCAAAGATATCCGTCCAATATAATGGGGTGGGGGGGGGGGGGGTTCCGACAAAGCAAATGGCACGGAAAAGGGCTTGGCAATGGGGGAGGCCAAAGTGATGCTATCCTGACATGAAGTTCCCTCAGAGATCAGTTCGAGGGAGATGGGGGGAGGTTAGGTTATGAGGGATGTAATAATCCTTCAATCTCAAAGACCATTTCTGGGATTTTATTAATCTTAATAATCCACAGCCCTAAAGAACCTTCGTAAATTAGGTCCTTTCAGTAATAGGTGACAAGTTATAACCAATATACTGTCTGGAGAGCTTCACTCCCTTCCTATTGCCAGTGATACCACGGGAAGTTATTGAAAATATTTCAATCAGGCATTTTCTTCTTCTGTACTCTGTACAATATTTTGTCCGCAATCCTAGTACAACATTTATTTAAAAACTCTAAATTTAAATATCTTTTTTAGTTTGCCAAAATATGTGGGGTTTTTTTCCAACAAAAAAGTAAGGCAGGCAGGATTAAACATATGCCTCATACAACAGAAGAAAAAAAAAATCTGTATTTCAGCACCCACCACATATTTATGACAAGATTAAACGTATCTATTTCACTTGTGTCTATTTGTTTACATATTTTCTTCCATCCAAGCGCCCATATCTGTAGACCTGCAGCTCCAGGGGAGATGGATGCTGTGCTTACCGCAGAGATACAGAGGATATAAAGCATGTCTGTTCAGTGCTAGCCTCCCCACCCAAACTTCTGTTCTGTCATAAGTAGAAAACATCCTGCACAGGGAATGCCACAAGGATTACATCAAGTGTTACTAGTTTCCAGCCTGTTACCTATACTTAAATCATCAGACTTCGACTCCTCAGTTTATGAAATCACCGACTCAGACTCCAACTCCGACTCCAGGTACCCAAAATTGCTCTGATTCAGACTCCTCAACTCTGACTCCATAGCTATGGAGTGGGTACAAAAATCATCGACTTCAACTCCGACTCCCCAGTTTATGAAACCACCGACAGACTCCAGGTACCCAAAAACTGTTCCAACTCCTCAACTCCGACTCCAAAGCCCTGTTATTCAATTTGTAATTTGACCTCTCAGCTGGGTCAGCTGGCTGCCTCCACAGAGCAGCTAATTTGGAAACACAGACTGTTAACCCTATGTCTGCTTCCATGAAAGCAGGATTTGTATAAGCTGTAACAAAGAAATGTTTTTCTTTAAAGGTTATTATGCTGCAGCTAATCTTTTAAAGCAGTTAGAGAGTTCTGAGTTCAGGTCCACTTTAAGAGACGTCAGCCAAGTCCTATCTAGCGGGTGTACAAGAATTAACACCTTAATGTGTGCTCTAGAGGCTAAATTTATTTACATGATGCTAGGCCCTTTTAGGGGGGGGGGGGGGGTGGACTTTCACTGGAATTCTGTTTCTAGCAATGTGCCAGCAAATCTTGCCAAAGACTTTGAAAATTCCAACAAGGGCATAGTTTAAAGGAATCAAACAGCAAATGGTGAAGAGAGACGAAGTGTGGTGATTGAAAAATAACTTGTGGATGTATTATACTTTGGGGATCTGCGGTGTTCTTTATAGACACAGACAGTCATTTGGGGACAGAGCAGCAATAAGTAGCCTGTGGTCATACCCTGTCCATAGCCTGTGTCCACTACTGCACCTGCACATCAGTAAAAAATCCAGTGCATAGTCTGTAGAGTACTAAAAGCTGCAATAAAAATGAAAATATACAAACTCATTATGTTTCATTACATAAAAATAAATCACTTAAGAAAAAAAAAAGGCTGAAAATGTGCAGAGAAGCAGAACTGTGCGTTCCACCTGCATACATTCTATTTCTATACTCTAAGCAGCTGAAAGCACAGAATTCTGTCCTGACATAACTCATCCATTCAAGGCGTACTTCCCCATTGTTTTACCTTTTTTTTTTCCATTTTGCTTTGGCCTGAAGGACACCCATTAAGCCTTTGGAAGGGGAAAATATGCTTGCATTCCTTATTGTTTAGAAAAATGGCATTCCAAACGCCATCTCCCCATCTTTAACATTCTTGTCTATATGAGGATCAACTAAACAAAGCCATGGAGACTTGTGACAACAGCACGGGTGTTATGGGTCGGAAGGACCCATCAAGCTGTCTAAATAGTGTTACAGGGATTCAAGGATCCTGTATTGATGTGTTATGTAGATTACTGACCCACCAACATGCACATAATCCAGATGTTTGCAATGTCCTCAAGGTGTAAGAGCAGCTATATATGGTAATGTTAGAGTTTGTGCGCACAGTGCCAGGATTAAGATATTCCCAGAAGATGTCAGTTCTAAGTCGCTTGCAACAAGATGTATAAACATTATTACAGAAATTCAGAGAAATATGGAAAAAGTATAAGAACTAGTCTTACAATTAAAGCTTAACTGCTGGTTGGCAGGCTTAAGAAAATTTGCAGCATCATTCCGTGATTAGACACAACTGTGATCATAAAGAGTGGAAGAAAAGGGTCCCTCAAACTACCTGAAAAATGCAATGCAATGGGCCCTGCAGTGATGGAGAATGAGGGTTGCTCTCCTGCAAGTCTGGGGGAGAGATGAAATGATGGAATCACACTCTGGTTGAGTCAGGCCGGGCTCATACGTCAGGATCCTCCTACTATAGACTTCAGCTCGGCGTTCAACACCATCAGCCCCCAAATACTTCAGGAGAACCTTGCCGTGCTCAAGGTCCACCCTACCCTATACAAGTGGATCACAGACTTCCTCACCAACAGATCCCAGGTCGAGAAACTAGGAACTATACTCTCACAACCAAAGACCACCAACACAGGGGCCCCGCAAGGATGTGTACTGTCGCAGTTCCTATTCTACCTATACACAAACAACTGCAGATCCACGGAAAGCTCTGTCAAGGTGATCAAATTTGCTGACGACACCACCATTGTGGGTCTCATCACCAAAAATGATGAGAGAGAGTACAGTTACCAGGTGGAAAGGATCTGTCACTGGTGCAGGGAGAATGGCCTGGTCCTCAACACTGCAAAAACTGTTGAGGTGGTCATTGACTTTAGGAAGCATGCCCCCCCAACTTCAATCTGCTTAGACGACACAGAGGTTGAAAGAGTCCCCTGTGCGCGGCTCCTGGACACTACCATCTCCAATGACCTTGGAGAACAAACACTACTTCCACCCAGAGTAAAGCCCAACAGAGGCTATTCTTCCTCCGCCAAATGAAGAGGTTTCAGTATGTCCCAGAAACTCCTGACGAGTTTATACTCCGCCACAATCAAATGTGTCCTCTGCACCTCCATCCTGGTTTCATATGCCGGTTCCTCTGCCAGCGACAGACACAAACTACAGAGGGTCATAAGATCACCGGAGAGAATCATTGGTAAACCACTCCCACATCTGGACCGCCTCTACAACTCCGAACTGCGCTCCAGGACTTTGAGGATCACCAATGATCCCTCACATCTAGGCTACCGTTTATTCAGTGGGCTCCCTTTGGGCAGGAGATTTCGGTCTATCGCCACCAGGACCTCAAGGCACCGAAACAGCTTCTTTCCCTCCGTCAACTCACTGTACTTTATGCACTATTCCCTCGGTCAACTCACTGTACTTAATGCACTCTATTCCCATCCGTTGATCATTCTCCTACACGCTGGTTTTTCCTGCCTGTAATAGCCTGTCCATGATAGAATTTGTTGCACTATGTACTTTGTATAATCTGTGGTTAACTCTGTGTGTAACTCTTTTCTGGTAAATGGTATTTGTTGGATTTGTTGTATTTTTGTGTATTGTTACACTTAACCCTGTATATGCCAAGACCAATTCCGGGCACGACCCATGCTTGGCAAAATAAAATATTCTGATTCTATGAGCTTCAAGTCAGAAATCGCAGACCTTGCTTAGGTCACTTTGGGGCTCAAATCAAAAATTGATTATGCCTTGTGCAATAATAAATAAAATTAACATTGAGGGAATATCTTTACAGATCTGCATGTGCAGATCCCCCGATCTGCACATGAGGAGCTATAAAGGATTGTTTGTAGTGCAACTGACTCCCATAGAGTAAAGCACTGCTCGTTACCACTCGTTAGCATGCTGCAGCTTTCTTTAATCGGCTGGACCACTTCAATCGCATTGCGTCACACTGCATGTACTGTGGCCAGTGACTAATGGCTACTGCGACGGGCTGCAGCCTGGGAGGGGCGTGGCTGAGTACCGCAATGCGCATGTGTGAAAGGGGCCTCAAATGTTGCTATTTGATAGGACCCATGTACTTCTGTCCTGCAGTAAGTACATCACTGAGCAGGGGCAGGGAAACCGTTCCCTGTAAGCACAGGCTACCACAGAGAGTAAAATGATAGTAATGGTGCGGTGCGATGGGCTGCGGTAGGACTCTATGTTGCTCACCTATCGCACATGTGTGCAACTGCCCTTAAAAGAAAAAAAAAAATACAACTTTAAACCATAGTTACTACTACAGCTCTGGGGCTTGATTCATTATGCGGTGCTAACCTACTTAGCACGTCTAAAGTCTTTAGACGCGCTAACCAGGGTGCTAAGTAGGTTAGCACCGGTTTTCTCAATCAGATAGCAAAGTTTTGCACGCGCAAAGTCCCATAGGCTTTAATGGGCACTTCGCACGGAGCGCCGTGCGCTCGGTGCAGTGCGCGTAAAGTTTTACGCGCATAAAGTTTTGCACGCGAAAAACTCGTTTAGACGTCCTAAGGGGGTTTTCACAGGCGTGCCAACAGTTAGCACCGCTTTGTGAATCAAGCCCCTGTTATTTAAAGTGGGTTGTCAGACAGAACATTCCAAATTCCATTTACCCACTGCTCTGTGTTTAGTATGCAGTCTACAACCTAACCCTGCATTGCAAGATTTCCAATCTAATCATAAATGTTTCTGCTGTAATAAATCTTATCTCAGTCAGCCTGGCTCTATTTGGTACATTGGCAACAAAAGGAAAGCTTGTGGTCTCCTCTCCCACATTCCTGCTCTTCACTGATTGGCTGAGGGCAGTTCAGTGTGACATGAGACCCCTCTGCAGAAGCTGCTGAAATACGTTCTATGCTGTGTCACATGTGCTTACAAAGCAAGCTAGATATGACATAGCAGTTTCTAGGAGAACGAAAGTGTAAGGGAGGAAATTACATTAGGATTGGCTTCAGTCAAAGGAAGATGGAAAATGCCTGAATTTGTTTTCTCTTTACTATACAAATTTCACTAAAATCAAAATGTGGACAGAACAATACAAATGTTATGTAAGTAGAACAAGTATTTATCTACTTATACATGTGATTCTTTTTCCTGGGATTGCATAGCTGTCCCTACCCCTACTGCTTTCAAAGTCAGATAAACAATATTTTCCTCTCTGCCCAGAATCCATACACACTAAAAATGTAAGCTCAACAAACTAAGTTAACATTCTGGTTCCCAGAAAACACATCTAATAATGCGATTACCAGTTTTGGCTAGTTATTACAGTTTATTGGCTTGAAATGAAAGCTAATTTGGCTTAATTTGACAGATAGATAAAAACAAGACTTAAAATGCAATTAAAGGAATCCGCATTTATGCTAATAACTAAAATGTTTACAAGTTTCTTTGTGCGTCTGCCAGCTGGCTGTGGATCTCAAAAACCTGAATTGAGAGAGTTTTAAGGAGTTACAGAGAAAAACATATTAACATCAGTTCCACCCGGGTAAACCAGAAGTCTGTCTGGAGCAGGATTTGGTCAGGTGATTTGCAATGCTGGTGTGCTCATTGTCAGCCCCACAGTCATTCTGTATAGGATGGTGAAAGCCCTGCACCATAGTAATCGAGGCTTGCTATTTCAATGTAATAGTTTTCCGTAAATCTCCATAAAACGCCACCTCTGAACTTCAGGCAAGTTTTTTATTATGGCAAGGGATCATCAGTTGTTTATTCTTGAATATCCCTACTAGGGAGAATTGTCCTCATTTCCACTTCCAGGAGAAGGGAAATCCTCTTACTGTCAACTGTAACATTAATACAAGGCCAGGTAGAGGCAGAGGCAAGAGAGGCACCAGCTTTGGTTGCAGCAGTGACTGGGGCACATTTGCATCAGTGCAGCCGTAGCTGGCAACAACTGCACAGCAGAGACATGCACTGCCCTCCACAGTCCAACCATGCTTTCATCCCCTGTTGTCACTATATTCATCACAACAAGCAGCTGGAGCTGTAAGGTGGCATATGCACTGGTCCAGCCCTTCCCAAACTTTGAATACAAATGGTGAAGTCAAAAGAGGTGGTGAGAGTCTGAATATTTAACTCTGTGCATGGGTGATAACCAAGGGAGGGATTGAATAGGCAGCACCTCTTTCAATCAACCTAAGGGCTAGATCACACTGGGATGCTTTTTCAGGGGTTTTCAGCAGTTTGCTGATCACCGGAGATCAGCAAAGCACTGTGGCAATGTTACCTAAGTAACCATTATCATTGCAGCTTTGCCATTTGTAAAAAATCGCAAATGCGCTGCATGAAGCATTTTTTTTGGAGTTCCCAAGCTAAATCAGGCACTATTGCCATAAAATTGTAATCACAAGGAAACTGAGTTTTGCAATTGTAAGTATGAACCAGCCCTGAAGGGTCCGATTTGAAAAGTGGTTAGGAGGAAACACTGGGAAGCTTTTCTCAATATTAGCCTCAAGAGATGGACAGGGAGAGGAGGTCCCAAGTCCTGAGCAAGCATTCAAGATTTAATGGGATGGCAGCACCTAAGCATCCATATTGGGCACTGGGAGGCCTTGTTCTTTCCCTGCATGCACGGGACCCATTGGGCGATTTCCATTCAATTCCTGGTACAAAAGGATAGGCAGCAACCACCAGATAACGTACTATATAGCGTTTGTCCCTCCGTCTTTGAACCAACTTTATATATCGAAGCTCCTTGAGAAGAAACCAATCACACAAGACCTGAGGTCCGCTGCCTGACCAATGAGTGCATAACGCCAGTATCAGGAGTATAAATCACACCTTTCCGTAGTGTACCTGATGGGGAAGTTGCTGATTCCACAAAGAACCAAATCCGAAGCAGCCGTGCCGCTCAAATGCCAACCAATCTTCAAATAGCCACCAAACCTGGAAGTGCCATACGGCTGATGGGAGACTGTCTCTCACTTCAAACATGAGCCAATTTTCGATAGTAAGGCACAGCAGCGCCATGCTATGTCCCACCTCCTCGCTCACCCAATCTGATGCTCCCACTCTTCTTATCTCTGGGCGACCACTGGGAAATAGACTAAAAAGGACACACCGTGACCCCCCCAAGGGGGGGGGGGCTCCACATTACCTCCAAAGGGAACACACTCTCAAGGGATAACCCAGAACTTCTGTCCCATTTCCTTCATACGCACAGTGCTTTGTTCTGGATGACCAACAATTCTATGCACACTACTAAATAGATTTTTCAGAATGCTTCTCAGTATGTGGGAAGGGTGAAAACTCCCCAGTTACCTTTTTAAACAGATCAGTAGACAGACGTTGGCCAGATTTTAAACCGTGTCAAGATAAAAGACAGACTTGTGATCTTAATAAAAAAGGACAGAAAATTAAAAGGACAGCTACCATGAGGCTTAGATATGGACCGAACTTGGCCCCGCTCACACCAAACATATATCAATAGATCTCCATCAGCCTTTCGAGTGGAGGAGAAACAACTGATTGGTGTAAAAAAAAAAAATGGTTCCTCGTAGAGACCCATATAAAGATTAGCATAGGATGGAACAACGTTTGACAGCATAGCCGTCCCACAGCATTGTTCATAGATTGTAGCGGTTTTTGAAAAGAAAGTAGTTTCGCCTCAATATGAACTGCAGTAGACCCACCAAGAACTTCCTCTGCTCCTCTGAACATTACTTGCAGACTTGTGCTGATGTTAGTCGCCTCCACACCAGTACCGGGTGGGATCAAGGTATAGAGGTATCGTCATCAGAATATCAGTATTATCAACAATGTCCAACTTGCCAATCACCTTCAGGTACATTTAAGCGTCCCTGAGATATGATGGCAACCAAATCATCATAGGCCTAAAAACCCCATCCAAAAGCTTTGCCATGGAATAAAGCCACTATTAAAAGACTCTTGGAAGACAGTGCTGGGTCCAATTCTTTGTTATGATTGTTCAACTTCTGGGTCTTTTCTCATTTTTGACCCTTTGCCAGCAGTCACTGACACTGCAGGACTATTGGCTACAATAAAGAAGTTACAAAGGTTTCTAAACTTTCAAAGGGTCAAAAGAAATTTAGGATGGACTTTCCCCCCCAAAAAAACAGGCACCTATTGAATGACCCCATTCTAAAATATGGACCCAGTTTTAGAAACCATTCCCCAACAGAGCTAACTCCTCCCTTTCTCAGTACCCTGGCAATCATTGTGTAACATGCTAAAGAAAAACATAATACCGTTACTGTGATTTTAGTAGCGGTGATCACATCACCACCGCTCCAACTATCTGCTCCAACCCCCTTGCTAAACCTTTCACTTTTATTTTTTGGGCAAACTGTTCATGCCTATTCACTCCTGTATGAGAAGTTTGCACGTGGCGTAAGACACCATTCTTAGAAAGGAAATGATCCTCAACTTCGGCATCGGTAGACAGTTTTACAAATTTGTCTTTGCTAATGTAAAATGCTAATCCTTAGAAAATCAATATTAGTACATCTTAGAATAAAAGCAATGTATGTATTCAGATGTGCTGTACAAAAGATGGGTTCACTTTAAAGCCACAATAAATAACCCAATTACAGTGGCGACAATGACTTAACATGTGAAACACTTTCTCTGATCCTCTAGATAGGAAGCAAGAGTATTTGGCACTTTGCTCATTTTCACGTCACACAGTCAGACTCTGTTTCCACTTGGGCCCCATCACGTGTAGCCAGTGGGTGCGGACTGTGTAGCGTCTGCTCTGATGGTACACTGTGGTCTGGCTGGAGCCCGAGGCAGATGTGTTACTAACATAGGCTATATAGGGAGCGCATCCGGCTGGATTATTGCGGACTGCACAGAGGTTCAGCTCCTTTGCTGTACAGATCCGTTGCAGAGAGACAAGTGTGAGAAGTGTGAACGGCTCATCTTTATAAAATAGGAGCCATTCACTGTCAGTTTAGCGATGAGCGGAGAACTGACAAAAAATGTCCATTCTCAGCTCAAGTGGGAATACAACCTTAATAAAATAGGAGAAAATGTATGTGTTGAATACTCTGGTACCTGACAGTGTATCTTAAGTGAATGAATCTCTTTATAACATCAGGCTCCAAGTGTTGCACAGTATAAATCTTCTCAATAGGGGGGTCCAGAAAAATCTGTATTAACAGATTTACAGCATTAAAATAAAAAATACAATACATCTCAGCTTTTCAATAAATGAAGGGGTTGGGTGTGGTCTTACTATGCAATCTCATTACGCAGCGCAAGGAGGACACATTAGTTGAAAATGTTATCGCCATTTCTTCCAAACAACAAATTCCTGGCTTACACATCTGCATGACGGATCTGCAGCCAGGGACAAAGGGCTTTTCATACAGGCTGCATTTGCTTACTCATCTGTAATCTGTGTACCAAGCAGAAAGGACAAAACGCACTGAACATTGCTGGTTCATTGGGTTGTTTTTCTGCTCAAGACAGCCAAAACTTATAATAGGGTTAGCCTTAATGCATTAGACTGTACAGGCAGGGGAGGGATACTGCAGGCCTAATGGGCCAGACTTAGCATAGCTCTCCTAAAGAACACATTATTAAAGGATGTACTCCTATCCACTTTTATCAAGTTTTAATTAAAGGAACCTGAGGTGAGAAGGATATGGAGGCCAATACTTAAAGTACTTATTTTAAAATAATTTTAATTGCATGACTGTCCTGCTAAAATCCTGCCTCTAATATTTTTAGCCATAGACTAGTGCTGGTTTTAGAATTTGGCACCACATGGCTCGGAACCCAAACGCATGCACTCAGCACCAATCAGCAGGACGGGGCGAGTTTCATTTAACTCAGATGCTTCCTCCTTCAGGCTTGGTAGAAGGAAGTATCGGCGTTAAATGAAACGTACTCCACGGCTGAAATGATGCTGAATGCGTGTCCTCTCTGGCTTTAGAAACCATTCTTATATCTATTTATTGCTGTACTAGTAAAAAGGCCCGCCCATTAAAAAAACGGGCGCTAGGCCACAGCCTCTACCCCCCACAACGTGCACACAGACGCGTCCTGTTCGCCAGCTCCCCTACCCCCCCACTGTCCGAAGTAAATGCACAGATGGTGCTTGCTAGGCAGTTGGGAAAAGCTGTTATTTCCCACAATGCAATGAGGCTCACAGACAGCAAACTGTCATGTCTGGAAGAAGGGACACAGGAGGACGCAGAGATACAGGTATATTATTGTATGAGATATTAGTATGCAACCCTGCCCTCCCTGTGACGTTTAGCCTAGGCTGATTAGCTATGTGGAATTCTCCCACAGCATTCTGTGAGAACAGGTATATTTTGTACGGCTTTAGAAACCCCAGTAACCAAACATTCCGTAAAAATGCACCCACCGGGCACAACTGAAGAGGTCACCCACTGTGATACCACTCTAGCTTACCAAAAGGACCACAAAGGGGCGCCAAATCTACTACCTTGCCTAGGGCCCTGTTACATCCTAATCCATCTCAGGCTACCACCTCAGAGAGGATGGGTGACATTCATCTAGTGAATGGCAATTCATTCACAGACTTGTTTCCATTGGATTTCTGAGTAAGAACGTACACTTCAAAAACAAAGTGTTGTGAGCCGCCACATAGAAAAGCATTGCTGGCTGCGTCCCACCAGGCTTTGTCTTCTACCCGTTCTGTCATAAATGCAGGGCAGCGGCCCCAGTGTGAACCAGGCTTCACTGGCTAGATAGATTTCTCTCGTCATATATGGCATATGTGGTCACCAACTAGTCCAAGACTGTGGTGTTCCAGAAAATGTACAAGTACAGTAAGCAAATTGTTCCTGGAAATCACCAGAAATCGTTGGCAATTGTACAGTCCTGTAAAAGTAGCCTTGCAAGTCTGATTCAAGCAAGCTGCAGAGCACTGTCACCTTCCTATTACTGCATCTAAATGTGTGTCAGACTGTAACCTGATCACTGCTACTGCTGAGGAAGACAACAGCTGCCTTCAGACCCAGATACCACAGAGAACACACTGGGAAATCCCTTGTGAAGGCTCCTAACCTCCAATGTAAATATAGAAAAAAAAAGCAGTTACACATTTATGTAAAACTAATGAACTGGATAACTGTACCTAGTGTGCATATGCTAAACAGACCCCAAATTGCCCTGATAATACTTTACTACTTCTTCCTGTTCAGTAAGCCAGCACCTAGCAGTTGGCTGATGGTGTAATGGTTAAGGGCTCTGCCTCTGACACAGGAGACCAGGGTTCGAATCTCGGCTCTGCCTGTTCAGTAAGCCAGAACTAATTCAGTAGGAGACCTTTGGCAAGTCTCCCTTACACTGCTACTGCCAATAGAGCGCGCCCTAGTGGCTGCTGCTCTGCTCTGGCGCTTTGAGTCCGCAAGGAGAAAAGCGCAATATAAATGTTATTTGTCTTGTCTTTGTCTACAGCAAGGAGTCCTTGGGTTAGACTCCCCTACACTGCCATTGCCTACTGAGCGCTCCCTAGTGGCTGCAGTTCAAGCGCTTTGAGTTTGACAGGAGAAAAGCACAATATAAATGTTATTTGTCTTGTCTTCTGCCCCTGTAGAAATCAGAGTACCCATCTATCTATAGTCTTCAAACTTTCCCCCACTACCAGCAATCTGCACCGTGCTGTGAAAAAAAAAAAAGAAAAAAAAAGTGTATTTTCCCTCTTCCAGATTTCCTCTTTTTTACAACACTTTGTTCATGATCTCTAAACTAATTTAGAGTTATACGAAAGACAACCTGTATATATGCGAGCAGTACTGTTCGCACAATGCATGTTGCATACGTGCCGTAAGTATTGGTAAAATTGCTGTGCACTAGCTGCGGACGGCAACTTCACCAAACTTTAGTGAATCGACCCTTATAAGTCTTCAGCATTGTTGTAGTGAACGGCTGTCACATTTTTCTCCACTACAAAGTTTTCATTCACTGCCAGTTTTTTTGACTATGAACTTCCCATTTGACCGTGCCACAACATTCCAGTGTGGCTTAAGTTAATAATTTGGCTAGGTGGGACACTCTAAAACCTTAAAGAATTGCACCCACTTGTATTCCACAGGGAGAGTGGAGGTTAATGCAGGTATATGCTCTATGTACCAGTCCAGTGGCAGTCACTGAAATGGCTTAGTCAGAGACAAAAGAACTTGGGTAGTAGTCTACTTTAGGGACCCCAGCAGGAAACCTCATGGGGAAATTCCGCTAAAGTGATTGGGTGGACAGCACCCTCTGAAATTTCTAGGTTTCAGATAGGGTGTAGTAAACTACGCCCACACTATTCGGCCAATCACAACGCTTTGTGCTGTGGAGGATTCTGCCATATGTAGAACTGTTCCCTATGAGGTTTTGTGCTGGGTCCTCTAAACTAGGCTTGGGCCAGGACTTGTTTGTGACTACAGCAGATCTATTTGAAGGTTTTACTATGGAAACCTATGGGAGTCCTTAGTCAATGAATGCACAGGATTCGATTGATGCTGTGAACAGGGAGTTTGGCATGAATATAAGCGATTCCAGAGGGACCATCTCTGAGTAGGCAGTTCTAGCAACAGGCACTGGCAACTTAATAATAAACCATACAACTGCACCAATCTCCACTCACCCTGCCAAATCGTATTGTGTGATGTCTTCCTTTAATTTTGATATTTTTCAGACATTGTTTCAAAGCAATTAATCTTGGGCTTCCGATTGTTGTCCAGCTGCCTAACCCAATTGCACTGGAGCTTCAGGCTGTGGACTGATTACCAGGCATTGTTCTTCAGCACCTTCTGGTAGAGCTGATGTCATGCTTTCCTCAGTTATTGCAAGCTAACAAGACACTGAAACAGCAAAGCACCTCCACTTCATCACGCTACCTCCGCTACGTGTGACTGAGGGCCCACTGTTCTTATTCTGGTAAACTGGAAGTCATTGGATTCATGTCAGAAAATTATATAAAAAAAAATTCTGGGAAGTAATCAAGGGGTTTTGAGCAAAAACGTTATGTTCTACAGTTTTTCTCTTCATCTGAACCACTACTGTTGCCTCCAAGGATTGGGACTCGACAGTTCTGGGCAGAGTTGCTGTATAGACATGTTCTATTGCTATGGATGGGGAGGAGGAACACTGGTACAGCAGAGGATTGGTGGGCAGAGTGAGGAGGATAACAATGCAGTTGAATGTCAATGGGGTGTATGCAGTAAACTGCGTTTATCAGATTTACATGTGTAAAGTCTTACCGCACAATGAGTAGGGCGTAATGTATTGCATGTAATGTATTGCATTCTGCTCTGCTCATCGTGCAGTAAGACTATCTGCATGGAATTCTGCTTGCAGAGAATCTGTACTCTAAAATTCTTACAATAAAAAGCATACCATTCTATTCATTATGTTCTCCTGGGCCCCTCTGTGCTGTTTCTGCCTCTCCCTGCTGCAATCCTGGCATATAATTGCCATTTTTATGCAGTGTTTACAAACAAAAGACATAGCATGAGAGGAGCTCAGTGTGTGAGTCATACAGTGTGTGCAGGGGGCCTGGAGAGGGTGTGTATAGCTTATATCCAATCACAAGCACATTCCAGCTTGACTGCCTCAGCCTGACAGAGGAGAGAAGATTAGATCATATAACAGAGATAATACAGCCACTGTGCAATTAGGAAAGGCTGCAGTTAGACAGAGCACATTAGAACAGGTATAGGAACTTATAGGATAGAAGAAATAGGGATGACAATTTTGTTACAGAGTCTCTTTAAGGTAGTTAACTGCATAAAACTCAATATCATTAAAGATCCAGTGTGTCAGATCTTTAGGCGATGTCAGGGGACACGTTTGATTCTTGGACAATTATGTATGCCACTTGTATCCTTCATTGCTCACCCAGAGTCCAGCTTTACATTACAGAGTCAATTTACTAGTTTAGCTGCATATTTTTAATTCACCAGGTAAAGGCTTATGGATTTGAGGGAAAAGAAAATCCAAATTGTATCCCTATTCTCATGGCAGAGTATAGATAACCTAAATTCTCATGGCAGAGTATAGATAACCTAATTACAGAAATAACTACTATATTGTACTTAGTTAAATGGTGCTGGAATCCACCACACAAATCCACATAGAGTCAATGAAGAGACACATACCCATATCATAAAAGTAAGTAAACAGATTGGATTATGATCTCCTGACATCTGTTGTATGGAACAAATGATCCCTTACCTCATTCATCCACCAACTGGGACACAAATGTAATGAAACAATCGTTAGATCTGCCATGAATGTGGCCAGTGTTTAGTTATCTCCACGGTCTGTGTATTATCCTGAAAACAATGTTAACCTAATGTCCAGACAGTACACACTTGGATAGGTGTACGGATAAAATGTTCTCATTCCTTGAATGTTTCTGATTCAATTAAAGGTGCATACAAACAGCAAATATTTGAGGGTCAAAGGGACAGTTCAGGCTCTGGGCGAAAGATGATGTAGAGGACCTGTGGGCTTTATGTTAGGTAGAAATCATCTCAGAACTATTTCCTGCACTTGTGATAGGAGAACTGGCTGTGAAAGATGTTCTGTATTTCATTAGGCTGAGCTCCTTGCTTTGCATTGTGGGAGAACTATTGGCATTGCCATTACTGTAGGACTCACACTGACTTTGCATGTTGAGCATGTCATATCAGGTGTTCCAGATGTTACACACCGGAGGCTCAAGCTCAATATCTTCCAGCTGCAAAAAGCAAAGCAACTTCATAATGCAAACGACTGCTCTAAACAAAGAGTGGAGCCAACAATCTATTGTTTGCAAGATTCTAGAACGCAGGTCTCATGTGAAATCTACGTATTTATTAGACATTCAAGCCATTAAATTGACTGGCCCTACAACAGTTGTGCAGAAACTGTGCAGTCTGTAAGAAAGAAATGTTCTTGCAAAAATGTTGGAAACGCAACACACCAGGGTACTTGCACACAATTTCTTGATTTATTGCACATCAAAAACAACAACATCCCAACCCAGGGGTTTTGGCTTCTGCGCCTTCGCATTGTGCACAGTCTGCATGACAGTATCTCCCTTCCGCTAGCAGTTACTGCGTGATCTGCCCATGCAGTGATGTGGGAAAGATGTATGCGGAAGTCAGAGAGGAGATGCACACGTGCAGAGAGCCGTGAACAGTGGCGGAGAGTGGCACAGCACTACGGACCAACGAGCACGCCAGACAGTGGCGGTTTGCGTGTTTGCTACTGAACTGAACTATTAGATCCCCACATTTGTCATCAGGAGGCGGTAAGACATTGGACTGTGGGTCCTTAAACTTTGCGCTGTGATTACAACCATTAACTTTTCAATTTATGTTTATTTTAATCACATGCTTGCATAGTTACCGTTGCTGCGGATGTACTGCGCATGAGTAGGCCGATGTTCCCAGATACATAAACTACACACGCAGTTGTTTGCTTAGTGTGTATACCTGCGTGTGGACGCATATGACAACGGCTATGGAAGCAGACAGAAGATGCTGACATTTTATTAGGCAAGATATAAAATAGGTCAAAAGAGGTCAAGAGTATCCATCCAAAAATCACGGGATGACAAATTTCTCTTACACTACAAATCACTGTAGCTAAGGACCTGTTTGCGGCCCTGTGTTGCGCACGTTCCCCTGGCCTATCAAAGTTCCAAAATAAATATATGATATTGTTCTGTGGAGCTAATGGGTGCTCAACTGCCAATTTTTCGGTGGGCCCCTTATTACCTACCTCCTGATTGCTACAAAAAAAAAAAAAATAAGTGGTGGATCTACCACATGGAGCAAATTTCCCATACTTTAAAAGACCCTCTGCATATTTTCAACCGAATCTGGACTCTTAGGATCGTCAGATTTCCTATGGGCCAACCCACTAGCTCTACCAATATGGACGCTGCACCTCGACAACCATAACTCAATATAGCCCGTCTTGGATGGATGTTCAGATTTTTGTTCTGTTTCTATGACTTTTTCCTTTTTCTATAGAGTGCTTCGACTTTATATGCTTATTCTACAGTTTACAGAGTATACTTTTGTTCTTTTCTGAGGTTATTATGCTTGTAACATTGTTTTGTTTATGGTCTCTACTATATACGGCAATGTGAAATACCAATAATGTCAATAAAAATTATAGTTAAAAAAGTTTAAAGGTCAAAAGTTGAATATACAGTATTGGCTCTTAATAGATCCTTTATAGGAACACAGTTTCAGTGAAGCACCACTATAGTGCAGAAGCAGAGAGGGTGGTCTAGCCTGCACTGCAGCAGCAAGGTTATAGTGTACAAGGCTGCTGTTACTCGAGACATTCCTGAATTTTTGCATTGTCAATAGTGCTTTTCTTTTCCCAGCCACACCACAAGAATCCCTTCCTCATTAATAAGCCTGCACCCCCTCATCCTTTTCCTCTTGAGGAGAAGAAAAATAAAACCAATACCTTCACATTTTTGGCAGGCTCCAACGTCCGGCTGTTCTGTACAAGGGCCGCGCTGGCATGCTCCAGCGTTAGGTTTATACAAACAAGGAAGTCACCGGCCAGAGACAGGAATTCCTCAGGTTGGGGTCTACCATCATAAACAACATTTTTTACCCTGTTAAAGTATAGATTACATTGCTTGATTGCCCGCCTTTAATTTATAATATCGCATGAGGCAATGGCATGTTTGATGTAAACTCTTGATGCATGGTAATAAGTCACTTTATAGAAAGCATCTGCTTCAGATTCAAGATTAAAAAGCTGTACAGATTCCAGGACGCTGGGAAGCTCTGCTGAGCTATTTATTGCGGACCATTGGGTATAAAGTCAGCAGCATTTTTTTAGTGGTATATTTAGGGCCACCAGACTGAAATCTGACATGTCTGCTAGGCTGTCTGCAAACAGCTATGGCAAGAAAAAAAAACGTTTTTATAGAACACTAGTTAACCTAAGCCCGTTTAAAAAAGGGCTCTAGGTCTCTTCACGGCGCCACCGTCGCCAGTCAGTGCGCGCGCACACACACCCGCCCCCGCACACGTCCGCCCACTCGGCCGGCCCACCCTGCGTCCTGTCCCAACGGCTGTCAGTGCTTGACATGCGCAGTAGCACAAAGCACTGACACAGGGACAGACGCAGGGACACTTGCGTTTTATTGTATAGGATCCCATGAACAGCCAAGAGATCCCAATGTTCAAAGTGGACTGGAAGCTAAACTGAAATCCCTCACTTCAAGGTTCAGGTTCTCAAAGTTTTGCTGAAAGAATACCTGACCCACGGCAAAGCTACCAAGGGAAACACAGAGGTGTGTTCAGGCTGGATCCACGTACCTCTGTGAGTTGTCTGTTCCTCTACACAAAAGTCTCCCTATGAGCATACATATGAACTGGCTTGGCCAAGAGACTTGAGCACAGGATACAGCCGGTATGGCTTATCCTGCTGCTGCACAAGTCCCGGCGGCGTTAAATACTATTCCCCCTCCAGGTTCACGTGGATAGTGGGGAATTATGTAATTCGGCTTCCAGCTATTGCTGGAAGCCGAATGACCATGTTTTAAAAGCAACTACATCTCTATCTTCTGACGGCGCCAAAGTTACTGACTGTGCACCGCTATGGCCGTAATTCCTTACAGTGTTTTGTGCGTTTTACATGTGTTTTGTATGCGTTTAAAAAAAGAACAAGTTTGATGATGTATCTCTGCTTCCTGTTGACTTGAGGATTATGGTGATTACCATAAAACACATACAAAATGCACAAAAATGCGTATGCGATTTATATGTGCAAAACGCAAATGCATTAGAATGCATGCAAATGCTAGAAAAACACATGCGAAATGTAAATGCATTAAAACGCAAGCGAAACGCAAACGCACTAACAACACACTCAAAACGCACAAACGCATATGCAGCAAAATGCAACCTTTCATGCAACGGAGTCGGTATAAAATGAATCAGACTCAGACAGACTCCTCAGTTTATGAACTGAATGTATGCGTTTTTTAATGCCTTCCATTGACTTACATTATGTGCATTAACGCTAGCGTTTTACGTAATGCTAGCGTTCTGCCTAGTGTGTTCCTACCCCCGAGGTGTAAAAAAAAGGGGGGGTTGGTTAAGCACCATGTATTGTATCTCTCCTTAATATTTAATTTTGCGTATAGATACAAACATTCAAAACCAGCACCTTGGCCTAGCTGTTCCTTGGAAACTAAATACAGCAGTAGTGTGATCCAAGGATACAGACACCTCCACCCGGGAGCTCTGGAAAGCTACATAGTTATGCTTTGTCATGTATAAGTAGTCACTGAGCAGATGACTATACATAATAGGGGCTAAGAGGATTTTACATCTTCCCAATACAGTAATACTGATCCAAGTTATTAGAGTTATGGAAATGACTACCGAGTCTATCCTACAAGTAGAGCAATGAGTAAGGAAGAGTAGTGTTTACAGTGACAGCAGCAGACATGCGTCACACAAGCATCAGGCCACACGATAATCTACAGATAAATTATATCCAGCGTAAGCCGGGATTTCCACAGGCATGGGGGACACCTGTGTGGGGGAGAAAAACAAAACTTGCCAGACACCAAAGATGTCCATTAACGATACAATCTCCTGTACTATCAACCCTATGATCAATCGAATCGGGTACCGCTAATGGTTCGGGTGCACTGGGCTCAATATTCCGACGATTGACGAAAGCCCCGCCACCCCCATCCACTTGCATTGCTGTATAATCATGCAGTAACGCTCTGCATCGGCATTACAGAGATTTGGATACTTCCGGTGCACCACATCACATTGCGTTAACAGTGCAGCTCTCCATAGACTTGCAGGCCCTTGCGGCAGGTAAGCTTACTGCAGAGCAAAGCAGCTTGCATGTGTGTAAAGGACCTCAATGAATAATATCGCTACTGAAGGCTCAATGCTAAATAGCACCTAGAGACTGATTGTTTTTGTGAACATAGCAATCCATGTGCATTATAAATTAAACTCCAAAAATAAATGATTTATGTGTAAACACTACTCTAAATAACTTGCTGGCATCCTTCCATTCAGACTTTATGGTTATTTATACGGGAAGGAATTCAAATTTTTACAATCTACAAAAATATTTTACAATAAATATAACATTTCTCCCACAGCCCAGCTATGGGCAGAACTGTATTATGCCTTATCTAGGGCAATGGTGTGTGCATTAAAAGAACTAACAGCAGGAATTATAGAGACCTTACTCATGTAATGCCCTGAAAGGCAGACCTATGAAAAAGCTGCCAGGAGACTTGACGCAGGATATAGTTGGTATATGGCTAACCCTGCTCCTGCACAACTCCCGGCGGCGTTCATTACTATCCCCCCCCCCCCCCCCCCCAGGTTGACAAGGATGGTAGGGAAATACATAATTCGGCTTCCAGCGATTACTGGTGGCTGAAATACAGTGTTTTAAAAGTAACTTCAGCTCAGTCTTCTGACGGCGCCGAAGTTACTCACTATGCGCCGCTATAGGCTGCTATTACGGTCTATGTTGGCGCCGGCTTCACCCAAACCTTTTGCGCTGTATTTCTAGTGTTCGCCCTGAGGGTGTGTCTGCTTGAAGAGCATAGACTCTTCCTCGCTGTTTCAGGGAACATTTTCTGGACTACTTTCCTTACTACTACTAATTACTTTGCATTCATTGCCGCTATTCTTCACTCCCCACATAAGACATAAGAGGACACAATGACCATATTTCTCACAACTGTAGAGTTCAGTCCATCATCACCTCCTTCAGCAGGTTGCATGCACGTTGAGGATGGACTGGAATTACTAAAATACAAGTGGAATTGAATGGGTTCCCTAATCAGATGGGAAAGGGGGATCTTTGCCCTCATTATTGCTTTGTGGTAGCATGGCACTAATTGTGACAAATGCCAGATTCTCGTTAAAGGTCAGCTGCCAGCCTCTCTAACAATGCCCATTATGCGTCAGGGCAAAGCCTGAGTCATCTGAGGACAGCTCATGTTCAGAAGTATATTCATGTGAACGGGGAAACATGGCACATCAAGCACTATTAAGGCTGTCTGTTAATTCATCAATGAGTTTCCTTGCACTTGATAATTAGCATATTATACAGGTTAAAGAGGAACTTTAGTGAAAAGGGGAAAAAAATAAACCAAACACGTTGCAAAGTGAGAAGTTAAAAATTTAAGAGAGATCAAGAAATTATTGATATTCGCCAAGAAATATGTTCATGTTTGAACCACAATGAGCTTGTATGTCATCTTTACTACTGGTACCAACTGCCATTATCTATAACCACACACCCCCAACACTTTTTTTTATAGATATTCATATGCACAGAGGGAGATACTGGTTGCTTGGCAGTTGGAAACAACTTATTTCCCACAATGCAACATTGTTCACAGACAAGTAACTGTCAGGACCTAAGTCCTGACATCACACTGAGGGTTTCACCATAGTATCAGCCATACAGACCCACCTGATGATCTACTGGAGAAAAGGTACAGATTTCTCATGGGAAAGGGGTTATTGGCTACTAGTTGGGATGAAGTTCAATCCTTGGTTACAGTTCCTCTTTGAGCATCACAGGAAAGTGCCCACATTTTCAGGGAAATAAAGACAGCTAACAAAGTAATACATTAGGTGAAACGGTATGCTAGCAATTGGATATAGAGCTTAGTAGCACTGGAGATCATGGATTCAGCAACATGCTCTGCCTGGATGCTTTCACTGCTCTTCTGTGGAGCAGTTTCAGGTTTCAACAGTATAAGAACCATAGTTATTGGTTATTCATAATTTCACACATTAACCTGGAGGCCCACTGACAACTCTGCCACCATCCAATAATGGAATAGCATACTAATGGCTTAAACTTTGTAGAACCAAAAAACAGGTGTGCTGTTACCCAATGCCCATATGCACCTCCAGGGGTCAATATATATTGGACGGGTCGGCACCACCATGAGGAGGCAAGGTATTTACGATGTGTGAGAGCCTTCTTTCCATCCTTTTTAGTATTGCAGTCGTATTCCCTCCAATGATTTGAGCTGTGGGCCAGAACAGACTCAGTCATAGTGAAACCTCTACCAGCTAGTGGCATAGGTTTCAATTAAATTTTCGAACATTCAGTAATTTACTGAGTACACAAGTATCAAATTGGCATTCATTAATGTTACCAAATGGTTATCAAAATGTGTTATTGAATGTTCGGTGTTAGTGCAGTAATCGATCGGTAACAGGAAGGAAAAAAAAATATTGAAATGTGCATTCATGAAGTAAAAAGTGGGAGTGTTTCTACGTTGTTTACAGAGCAGAATATCTCCAGCAGGGGCCTGTCGGTACTCCTGTCAGGAGAGTGTAGAAGCAAACATGGAGTCATTTGAGCTTCTGATGTATGATCTAAAGGCGATGCAAAGGCGAAGGAGAGCTAGAAATAGAGCCAGGGTGATATCCGTGAGGAAGTTTAGACCCAGTATTTTGCTAAATGAATATACTGATATGGAAGTTACAGAGACCCCCATCTGGTGTGGTCTGGACTTCCTGTAAATGTAATCACTGTATTTAATGAGGCAGAAGGGATAGTGACCTGGGAGAGGGGGGGGGGGGGGCTTACAGAGATCCCCATCCAGTGTAGTCTGCACTTTCTGTAAATACAAACACTGTATTCACTGCCCTTTTTGTGCCCATAATGAAATACCTTCCAGTCTTGCCATCAGTAAAATAACTCGTACTTTGATAAATACTAAAGGTTTATTGAAGGTTTACCTTCAATGCTTCAAAAACTGGTAAATTTTGCATGCAGAAATGTCACAAACCTATTTCTCTTATCGAATTCCTCTTGAGGATTTGAAGACAAACTCGCCGCCTTTCCACTTTTTGGCGTGACAAGGGCATTACAAGGGAAGATGGGTGGCATTGGTGTCACTCAGGAAACTTTTACTCTTTTACTCAATGCCCCATGACCACCCTGGAAGAGACATCTTACAAAGACCTGTATCTTCAATGCTTATTAAATTGATTTATTCAATGTCAGATGTTTTTTCCATTTTAAAAACCTGTACCAGAAACAAATGAGGCATTTGGATGATTTGGACAATAGTTTTTTTCTTCAAATCACTGTGATTGGAAGCACGTACTCTTTACTTCAGTAGAACAGCTTGTAACGCTGTAATTAGCGGCTGCTGCTTGGCGATGGCTTGCAAAGTAGATGTGGGCGGTTGCGGAACGTACAGCACAGTGCAGACCTATCAGAGAGACCTTTTGACAATGCAGCTGTCCAGCACGCTCCCCTCAGTTATTCCTGGATGTGACTTGACGATCCAGTAATAATTATAGCAATGATGATGACATGAGCATGCTCTCATTACACCACTGTTTGTGTTACTAGGCAACATTTTTATTCTAATTTAAATAGGGCAAATCATTTCTTAAAGAAGCACTGGCATTTATATACCTGAGCTCTTAGCTCACTAATAGATCATATTTTAGGTGAAACCGGCATTATGGATTTGCCGATAATCATTGTGCGATGGCACGGTGATAAGTGTCTCATCTGTAAGCTACTTATTACCTTGAATAGGATATGGGTCATTGATCCATAACCAGTATTATCAATAAACAACAGCCATAGATGCAGCTTAAAGGGAACCTGAGATGATCAATATAGGTGTATCTATGCATACCTGATGCGTCCTACAGCCCCATGAGGTGCGTGGATTCCTTTGCCACTCTGTTATCTTCTTATAGTCACCGGTAATCTTAGCCGCCTGGCTCGGCCACATGCATTCCACCCGCACAGAACATTCCCGGGTGCACAAGAGTATCACCAGGGGGGAGGGGGGTTTGTGGGGTGCAGAGGCCACGCATGCACAGAAGTGCACAACTGGCAAGATTACAGCTGACAACAAAATGACACCGGAGCGGAAAGGGAGCCCATGCACCTCATGGGGCTGGAGGAAGCCCCAGGTAAGTATAAATACACCTATATTTATCATCTCAGGTACACTTTAAGATAGAAAAGGAGGAGGGATGAACTCTAGAGTGGGCTGGGCATGTAGAGAGTTCAAGAATTAAACAGCAGCGAGGAAACAAAAAGTGTCCCTATGCCTTGAGGTATTGGTAGAGATGGCCCAAAACGTCTGGCCTGATAGACTGAAGAAACAGTAACCTAGGTGTGAGAGTTTGTTGGCCGTCAGATAGCCAAAGTGTTGAGAAACTGTAATGTCTCATTCTGCTAAAAGGAAACCTGGCAATTAGTTCAGCCTGTACAGTCTTTAGCCTGTACAGTTAGGTGCAAAGCTGCAACAAACACTGCTAAACAAAGGAGTTATAAATGTAAAAAGTTAATTTCCAAAGCCAATGCTTAGAATTTCAAATAGTTTAGAACCCATATTTCCCAAACACCCTCTACAGCATTTTTAGACTATAGAAAGAAAGCCATAAGGATGACGCATAGTACATTCGCACAGCAGGGAATCTCGTTTCTTAAGACCCACCTTTTGTATGTTGCATGTTTACATTTGGATCTGAGACATTTTGAAATACATTTAAAACTGCAGTTTATTAGCAGGTTGGCTGACGCTATAGGTCTGACAACTTCTTTGATGTAAGTGCTTTGAGTACTGCTTGAGCTACCCACGTCTTTGATACATGGTGTGTTTGAAGTATGTAACAGAGCGGAAATCTTGGTTTCCCACTGTGCGAGACAATGTAGGTTTTATGGATGGAAGGAAAGGATCTATGTGCAGATCAGTATGTATTCCTATATGTAATGTGCACCAAACAATAGTTGTAGTTCAGCACAGTGGGAATTGTGCGTCAGGGCTGAAATATTGCATCTCTCATTTAAAATGTGAGTCTGGATTTTCATCTGCCAATCAATACAGTGGAGGAGTCTAACCGTCCTGAGAATTCTGTCCATCTTTCAGGAGCCACTTGATCCTCCAGAGGCTTTCACTGTCCCCCTCACCTCCATTGGTCCAGCTCTGGGACCCCCAGAACCTTGTTGATAAGGGCTTTGCTGAGCAGTGCCCCAAAGCCACGCCCCCATCCATGAACGAGTGAAGCCAAACTGCGCTGGATGCCTTGTGGCTGCACAGTAACTCGGATTTTATCGCCTAGCCTAAGTGACTCCATGCTAATGTGCAGGCACAAAGCATTCTGGGCAGTGCAGCCATGATCTTTCATGAATGGGGGTGTGGCTGTAAAGTTCCAGAGAGTCCAGCACTGGATCAGTGATTTGGAGGAGGACGTGGGAAGCATCAGGAGGAGGTAAGTATTGGACATTTTCTCTTCTGGATCGCACAGGTTTGCTTTAAAGAGGAACTGTAGTGAAAATAACAAATTAAATTGCTTACCGGTATCTTTTACAATATTCATTTATAGATTATTTAGTCAGTGTTTGTCCATTGTAAAATCTTTCCTCTCCCTGACTTGCTGGTGGTGCCCTCTTTATTTCTGCTAGGTGATCTGTACAGAATGTTCATTACTGAGAGTTCTATGCAAAGAAGAAATATTGCTTGCTTGGCAGCTGGAAAAAGACATTATTTCCCACAATGCAACGAGGTTCACAGACAGCAAACTGTCAGGACCATGGTCATGACAACACTGTGGGAGGAGTTTCACCACAATATCAGCCATAGAGACCCCCCTGATGATCTAATCAAGAAAGGGCAAATGTTTCTTGTGGGAAAGGGGGTATCAGCTACTTATTAACCACTTAATGACAACTGGACGGATATATTTGTCCAGTGTATTTCCGGAGAGTGCATCACCAGTTTGTTACTAAATGAGGCACATGTGGTATCATTTTAACCATGATGAGTTGTAGAATACATTTTGTTGGGTCTTAAAGCTTTGACCCACGTCACATAAAAAATAGGTAGGGACAAACTGAATCCAACATAAAGTCATTTTCAAAATTATGATCGAACTTGGAAAAGTATTAGCAAAACTACAAGAGACATATGTGGTAACATTTTAACCGTGATAAGTAGTAGAATAGATTTGAGAATGTTTTAAGGTCAAGGCCCATGACTTGTGAATCCTTTTTGGTCACAAACTGAATCACAAGCAATTCAATTTTTGCATATTATGTACCAAAATAAAATGCTTGTAAAAAATAAAAACAAAATGACAGAATATATATATAAAAAATAACATATATTGTTACGTTAGGAACTTGGCATTTCAAATATGTATGCCATGAGGGTATATTACTATTATTTTCCAAATAAGGTCTTGTACTCATCGATAGTGTACAATGAGAAAGCAAAAAAATAAAAACCAAAAAACTGAAAAAGCAGACATTTCCAAATACAATATTGTCACCATACAGTACTAGGGACATAATCTACGTATTGTAATAACCAGGATGGATAAGAAAATAAAATGTGCTCTCATCCTGAAGTGGTTAAGCTAGGGACAGACGGTCAGTTACTGTTTGCAAAAACCTCCAGTGATTGTTCTGGATGACCACTTTAGAAATAATCTCTGTACAGAGACGCTTCCTCGCTACAGCTCAACTCTCTGTTTTGTCCTATGAAGGAGAAGAGTAACGAGCTGCAAATAAGGGAGCGTGGCAAGAAAAATAAACAGCACTCACTAGTCTTACCATTCCATCACAAAAGACTGCTAAACGACACTACGGGACAGACATACGGATGCAAGGTTTTCACCTGAGGATATCCCCTTTATGATGAAAATCTAGCATTTGTACATTGCTATCAACTGCCCCTGTTGCCTGAGGGACGGAGTTCTGATCCGTGTACGTGACAGTAATTGTGCGCGTGTTCAATACATGGTAGAGTAAAATGGTGTCATCTTGACTAACCGTTATCTCCAGTGACAATGAGATAGATAGACAGTCAATGTCAAACACTGTGACACCTCCAGGCAGGATTAGGCTGCCCTGATTACAGCATCAGCTAATTAAAGAGAATTGTGTAATAGCATAATGACATCATTTACAGAGCAGAGGTCACACAGTAATATGGAATGGATCTAAACCCTGATGCAAACAATGGTAAGGAATTTCCAATCCATGTTATATGTGGTCCTAAATACTGGATTCTGAAAAGAGAACATAAAAGCCACTGACATTTTTTGTAATCTTTTTTTTTTATATCATCATCAGACTAAAAAATGGACCTCACCATTTAAGTAGTGATGTAGCACGCATTACATTTTCAGTTCGCTAGCGAGAATTTATCGCAAATGTTCACGAATTGGCCATTCACAGCGGGCTCCACAGACTTAAAGGAATCCAAGAAAAATTAAAAAAAAAAAAATAGCTTCACTTACCCAGGGCTTTCTCCAGCCCCTGGCAGCCGATGTGTCCCTTGCCGCAGGTCCGGAGTACCGGGATCCCCTTAGTCTCAGACGCCGACCTCGCCAGGTCAGTATCTACTGGGCCTGCGCCGCTGTCAATCACACTCACGTTGTCAGAGTGTTCTGCGCAGCTCACATTTACACATTTTAACTGAAAGCTTTTTCACAATGTACTGCTGCTGAACAACTGATCAGTTAAATCACATCAGTTTTTCAGCATAAATTGTCAACGGACTCTTTCACACCACGTGATGCGCTGTCAGGTTTGTAGCACTGCACATATAGTGCGATCACATAATGTCACAGTGTGAGATAACATGAAAGTCCACAGAATCACGTTACCGTTCACAGTACAGCTGTCTGTGTGTTGCGTTGAAACGCGGCCGGGAATACTTTATTGCACAAAGCATGTATTTTCCTCTATTGCGCTGTGGACGCTGACATCCTTACTACAATGCGTCACGATGCATATACCATGCATCAGGACTGTATGCAGGAAATTTGTGAATGCTTATAGAGTGAAATAGGGGCACTCTGCATTATCCTTGCAAAGTAGATAAGGGGAGAGCAGTCTGAAAGTAATGAAGTGTCATATGACTTAATAAACTCATGTCACCTGTGAAGTACGACAGCCGCAAAGCCATGCGCCTAATTTGCACGAGTGACACAAACTTAAGAAGAGTACATAGATGAAAATACAAGTGAGCTTACCAAGCCTGCAATAGGTGTTGGTAATCTGTTGATCTTCTTTATGAGTCCTGGCTTGATCGCATTTAACAATCTGAAATGAGAAAATAAATGCAGTTGAACAAAACAAATCAAAAGATCAAAAAAGCAGCAATACGTACGGTAAGTAATTTAGCTAGACAACAGTGATCTACTTTTCTGTTATGAGTTGACACACTTAATACTGAAACTTTAGAACTGCATAATCAGTTGATTTATAAATACAGTGAGATAAGCAAAGTAAGAAGTTTTCTTTTGACCATTGGGACACCATATTCCAAGCTACTGGTATTTCAATGCAATGCCTTTATTGTACGCATAGAAAAGCATCACAACTCCCATAGGACCTTATTCAATCTCCTTTTCTCATGAGTTTTCTCCCAGGAGATAATCTGACACCTTATCTAAAAAAAAACAACTTTTCAGCACTTTTAATTTTAACATTTAAAAAAGTAGGTAAAAGGTAATATCAAACTTTATTCAAAAAACTAAAGGTGGCCATACACTGGCCCGATTTGCAGCCGTTTCGACAGCAGATTCGATCACTGGGATCGAATCTGCTGCCAATCGTTCACGCTACACGCCGAATTTTGATCGATTCCGTCCGATCCCGTCGATCGCGCCGTGCGGAAAATAACCGTCGATCGCCCGCGGGTAAAGAGCGCATCGCTAGCGGCGTTCGAGTGCCCGACGACCGACGCAATAGAGCCGCATACATTACCTGCTCCGCCGGCACTACTCCCGGGTCTCCGCTCTTCTTCTCCGTCTCCGCTCTGGTCTCCGGCATGCTTTTCTTCTTCCTGTCCCGGCAGGAAGTTTAAACAGTAGAGGGCGCTCTACTGTTTAAACTTCCCCCAGACAGGAAGAAGGGAAGCATGCCGGAGACCAGACCAGAGCGGAGACGGAGAAGAAGAGCGGAGACCCGGGAGTCGCGCCGGCGGAGCAGGTAATGTATGCGGGATGGGGGGAAGCGGCGGCAGCACCACCACCACCACAGATTGTGAACGGTTTCAGGCTGAAATCAGTTCACAATCTGTTTGCAGTAAAGGCAGCCATACAATCCCTCTCTGATCAGATTCGATCAGATAGGGATCTGTCTGTTGGTCGAATCTGATGGCAAATCGACCAGTGTATGGCTACCTTAACTTCTTGCTTGGTAGGAGCAAGGTTCACAGTGGTCAGTTGCATAACGAGCACAATATAATAAGCGTGAAATACATATACTACTATATGACATACACGACTATAGGACAACTGCAAACATTAAGAGAAATAATTTCACCCTATTTGTAGAACCACAACTAAAAATTGGAAGGAAAAAAAAAGTCACATAATTTTAGACTCATTTAGAACATACTGCATACTCCTTATCGGTCAATAGGTATTACCAGCAGAGGAGGATCAGCCTGGCCTGGATTTACATCACAGTAGCCTATAGGCACAGATGTCCTGGCACCTTAGATTTTGCACTCCATGAACCTACAAACCCCATCAAACTGCACCACAAGCGTGCTTGGCTGTCACTTCTCCCTTACTTCCCATTCCGATTATAGGCAGCAACAAGTGCCCCTTAGTCTTAGGTAGCTAGAGGTACCGTCAGTATTAAGTAGCTAGAGGTGCCCCTGACTGAAAGGAGATCTGGTCAGTAGAGTGCCGAGAGCTGGGTGAGTAACCTCATTTATACTGTTTGGGACTCTGCATAGGGAAGGAGAGAGAGAGAGGCACTATGGGAGTGGAGTGAGACGCCTTTCCATTATCAGGCTCCTGTAGGCACGTGCCTACAGTGCCTTATGGTAAATCCGCCTCTGGGATCAGCACAACAGGATCAGCATTTTCAGAAAGGTGTATGAAAAGGATTCCTTTCATATTTCGCTCCATTTAGTCCTCCATTAATAAGTGGCAGGGAGAGAACTGTTGAAGTCTTAAAACAGTTTACATAAATGTGTCATATAACAGAAGGAAGACCACAAACAGAGCAACAGTCTGGTCTCCTTGAGGTTACTCTTCAGATAACCCTACTTCCTGAATTGGTCTGACTCCAGCCAGCCAACCACTGGGTGCGTACATGGGCACAATGTCTGTGGCCTCAAGCGATTCAATTCCTCAGGTGACAGTTCTGAGGCCGAGTACCATACAGACGCCCTGCTCTGCTATAGGAGAGTGATGCATACTGGTTCTGTGAGGAAGAGAGCAGGGGCAATGGTGTGGTGCACTACAGAGCAGCTTCTGACAGATGGGGAAAGGAGGGTAGCTACACTTATGGTTTCTGTCTTGTCCAAGGTGTCAGAATGACCACCTTGGCCAAGTTTAGTACAGCATGTGTACACAAAAAAACTGGTTTGGATAAGGTAACATAAGCAGTAATATAAAAACAAAGGGGGCTATATGAAACTTAAAAAAGTACATATACGTGTTACTTACACAAATACTCGCAGAGGCGCACAGGACTTTTAGGTGTGGTGGGAATGTTACTTTTGGACATAGATTAAATACAGGCTAAGATTCCTCCCTAATTGTTGAGAACTGAAAAAAGCAGCTGGATCTGGCATGGTCACAGTCATTAATTCAGTGCTGCCAATGTCATCTAACTCTGCTGGAAATGTTCTCTAGGGCCGATTAGAAAACCATGATAACTTTGCTCTGCTTTGGAAAGTATACTGACAAACAGGTCTGATAGGACAGGGTGAGAAAGCGTTGCATTCTTGGGTATTCTCGCTAATTTCTAATCACAGTTCAAGCTGTCTGAAGTGCTGAGACTTCAATGAGCTGGAAATCAGTCCAAGCAACCGAGGAAGGAAGGAAATTGCAACTGTAACACATTATAAAAAGGTCTCCAGGCACTGACTACATTTTTTGTCATTTTATAATGACAATGTTCCAAGGGATCTTAAATTATAGACGACATCTATCAAGGACAAAGCAACACGTGAGCATGTATTAACCTGTTGCATGCCCAGGGATCAGAAGAGTGAACTGCAATTCCTTGTGTCCTTTTCTTTTCCACTTAGAAATTAGGAAGAAAATTTCCACCGCCACAATTGGGGTGCAATCTATCGTGTGCGTTGCTTGTGATTTGTGCCAGGAAAAAGGAAAAAGATTGGTAAATGACAAAATTGCAGGGAAAAAGGCATAGTGCTGCGATTGCTTTGCGATTTTCCAGCGTTTCTATACAATGTATAGGGGGTTAAATTGCACCGCAAATGGATCACATAAACGGAAATTGTTGCCATGGTTTCCATTACTTTAGCTGTACCTAGGGTTTTGTGATACGCAAGCTATCGAGATTCTGAAAAAGCTGCTGGCAAAGAGCCCGGCACATTACATAAGACAAAAGACCAAATGTAATACGTATATAAAATGCAGATCAATGCAAACATTACCACCTACTTAAAAATTGAGTAAGACCCACTGTACTGCAAAAACAGCTCAGATCTTTCAAGGCATGGGGTCCACAAGTCCTCTGAAGGAATCTGTAGTATCTGGCACCAAAGCATGCCTAAGTAGTAAGGTTGGTCTCCCATGGATTGGACCTGATTTTTTACCACATCCTACAGATGTAGGATTGAGATCTGGGGAACTTCAAGGCATAAAAACTGATTCATCAGACCAGGCCACCTTCTTCCATTGCTCCATGGTGCAGTTTTGATGCTCACACCCCAATGCCAATTGTAGGTGCTGGACTGTCAACATGGGCACTCCGACTGTTCTGTGGCTATGCAGCAACACAACAGCTGACACCTTGATCTCATGGCCAGTTGCAAGTCGTTGAGCAAATTGAGCCACAGTAGTGGGAGCAGACAAAGCACATTAATTACTCTTGGGCACCCAAGACCCTTTTGCATCCGTTAGTCATTCCTTGGACCACTTTTGGTAGGTACTAAACACTAGATACTAGAAACATCCCACAAGACCTATTGTTTTGAAAATGCCCATACCCAGTCATTTAGCCATCACAATTTGGTCTGTGTGAAAGTTTATCAGATCCTGAAGATCCCAGCTAGAGAAGCTCACCAGACCTCCAGTATTCCCCCAGCCAGAAGCCCACCGGGCCTCCAGAAGCTCTACAGACAGAAGTCCCCCAAGCCTCCAGAAGGCAGCCAGGCCACCAGCCAGTCATAAGTTCTACAATCGGTGAGTAAGGTTCTCACAATCTAATGTCTCAACAAGATAAAATGTACAGTAAAACAGTGGATTGAGAAAAACCTGGTTTAAGAGCACTTTGCAAGACAAGCAAAACTTTATGAAATTTTAACTTAAGCAAGAAATGTCTTAGGTTCTTCAGTTGCTAGTATATTTTAGTTAGCCCCTCCCATTGGCCCCTCCCACTGCCTTTCATGACTACACCCACCTTCACGCAGCACACCGCTAAATTCCTCTTGATGTGGCAACATAGCTCTGAAATGCCATGGGCAGCATAAACCCTTAGTATGGCCCTAATTCAAGAGTACACCAACTCATAAGGGTGCTACAATCAGCCCTGAAGTGGAAAATGGTTTAACAACATGATTATAAGCAAGCTGATATAATGATAATAAAGGTCAATTTTTTAGTGAGCAGTACTCAAAATTATTATTGTAATGGCTAGTGAATGGAATGTTCCCCACTATCAACCTGTAGCAGAAACAGTCAAACAGATCAGTACAAACCCCCAACCACACAGACCCTCATATGTCACAACACAATAAATGACTCCTCCTTCTCATTTGTTCAGTTGATGGCAACTTTTCGTGACCATATGCACTTTTGTACGCCAGATGTGTCTGTCAATCACTGCTTCTTTCAGTTGTTGAATAGGCATGTGCATAGCTTCACATGTGTTGATTATTCATTTTAGCCTTGGTTGTCCTCTTCTTCTTTTACCCTCAATGTTTCCACGCCTCAAAGATTTTTCATAAGAATCCGTTCTTATCATGTGACTAAAGTATTTCAGTTTTAATAGTAGTATCAACCCTTCTAGTGAACACTCTGGCCCTATTTTTTTTAGTATTGACTGGTTCGATCTTCTGGCATTCCAGGGAATTCTCAGTAGCTTTCTCCAAACCCACAATTCAAAAGCATCATTTTTTCTACAGATGACCTTATTTATAGTCCAACTTTTACAGCCTTATGTTACTACTAGAAAGACCATAGCTCTACCTATCCTGATCTTTGGGTAACATCAATAAATGGCACACTGAAGAATGAATGTACAGATAAATCAACAAGCCACAATGGATTTTATAGAGCTGTAAGCATGTATGTTTAAACAAACATGAACACGATGCAATACATGAAGGAAAACATGCTTATTTTTACAGTCATCAGATGTAAAGGGAGCCTTAGATGTCCGTGTGCTCAGCAACTGAACAGGCCCTTTCCATCTACAGTACCCCCATGGTGTTTAATAATTTGTTAAAAGCCTTGTCTCTAATCTCCAGTAATTAACCCCAGGGGAGTATATGCCATTAGACAAGGTATAAAGGAATAGAAAAGAGCAGATGGGGTGGATTGTTTTTAACTGTGAATTAATTAATTTGACAAAGAAATGTTTCAAACTTCCGGGTGTGAAGCCGCCCCTCACTGAGTTTGGATGAGGATAACCCAACAACAGTCCAAAACAAACAGCTGTGCAGGAAGAGCTATTCCAGCAATATGTTCCAGCTGAAGTCAGAGGGAGAGGTGTGCAAGCAGTAGTGCAATGGCCGTTATAGATGGTCAATGAGGCGCAAATAATACTGGCTTACATGCAAATTGCATACAAACTGCATGCAGCAGGCGCAGAACGATCTCACGCCAACTGATGCAACTGATGGTGGATTGCCAGGGCTGATAGCAGGTGACCGGAGGCACCTGGGAGGGCAACGAGGGAGGCACCAGTGCTCTTGGGACTGGAGGGACCCCCAGGTAAATATGAATTATTTTACCCCCCTCGTCTCAGGTTCTCTTTAAAGGTGTTACCTGAATCAACACTTGTTGGTTTGACGTTGAGCTACCTTAATCAGAAAACTTCTAAAGTTATGCCAACATGTAATGCTGCAAAAGCAGGACCACTGGATGAATGTGGCAGAAGGGATCTGCACTGTGTAGCTGCAAAGTTTGAGGAGGGATTAAATGTATGAGATAGAGAGTTAATTGGGAAGTGCTCATCTGTAATGACTACTGCATGATGTGTCTTCCTTTATCCCCATGTCTCCTCCTCTGTCCCCAAATGAAGAAAAAGATCCGCACCACCTTCAGAAAAGCTTAGTCTGTTTTATTGGAAAAAGACATACAAATTAAAAAAGAACTTTAAGGCAGGACAGTCCACTGTTTCGGGCTCCTGCCTATCTTCATGCTGCCTAGTTCTGAAGTAACATACAAAAACACCAACATATATACAGAGAAACAACCAATCACTGAGTATATACTAATTAGAGGACCTGATGGGAAACAGCCTATTTACATATCTAGTCACACCTTAGGTATGACTAGATCTGTAAATAGGCTGTTTCCCATCAGGTCCTCTAATTAGTATATACTCAGTGATTGGTTGTTTCTCTGTATATATGTTGGTGTTTTTGCATGTTACTTCAGAACTAGGCAGCATGAAGATGGGCAGGAGCCCGAAACAGTGGACTGTCCTGCCTTAAAGTTCTTTTTTAATTTGTATGTCTTTTTCCAATAAAACAGACTAAGCTTTTCTGAAGGTGGTGCGGATCTTTTTCTTCATTTGCTACAGTTTGAGTCCCATGGTGTCCGGGACTATTGGATCTGCACACCTGACCATCTGAAATTGATGGAAGCCAAGCAAGTGCGACTCCACATTCAAAATTCCTCCTCTGTCCCCCGCGTCTCCTCCTCTGTCCCCTACGCCTCCTCCACTGTCCCCCATGTCTCACCTAATTCATTGGAGCCCACGGTGATCAGGGACCTCTCCCATCTCTCACTGTTCCCCTAGTGCCAGCTTCTGCTGATCGAGTCATCAGCAGGAGCCGGCACTAGGAGGGCAGTGAGAGAGAAGAGAGGTCTCTGATCGCCACGGGCTCCAATGGATTAGACTACCATGGCATTCCAAACATGCAACCGGTACAAATGTCAAAGTGTAATCAACACTATAGAAAGGGTCATCGGTTCATCCCTGCCACCTCCGGACCCGTTCCACACATCTAGAATGAGGTCCAGGGCCAGCAGGATAAAGCATGACCCATCCCAGGTCATTTCTTCAGCCTTCTCCCTTCAAGCCACTGCTATAGAACCAGCCCCATCAAAACTTCCAGGCACGGAAACACTTTCTTTCTCAAAGCAGTCCTCCTGAACTCAAGCCCGTTCCCCAGCAAAACTTTCCAGCCTCCCTCAAACTCCTGCATTACTGAACCATGCCTTAATTTCTATAGGTCTGTCTTCAATATCTGTTATTCACTGTCTGTGGTACACATGGCATTGGTCATAGTGCAAATAAACAATTCCGGGTTTGATAACTATTGTACTCGGCGAATAAAGTTGATTCTAAATACCTTCTTTTCCTGACGAGCATTGTACCCAATCAAGTATCTGACAGAAAAAGGTCAATGGGCATGTTTTTTGTTTGTTTTCAAGGGGGGAGGGGGACCCTCAACTCACAATTCTCTGCACAAACCAGAATTCCAGAAACCTTAACTATCCAAACACAACCGACACATATCACAGTTCTAATAACATTGTCTAAACCCCAACTAAATTCAAAACTGCGTTAGGCAAATTCACAAACTGCAATGTTTATAAGTGTGAATTATAAGTATTATCTTTGGAACTGAACTTTTTTAGTTTCATAAATCTATTGTGAAGTCATGTTTGCCTGCAGCTTATCACCCATTTATGTAAGATTTAATAGAATAGAGTCTGAGGAGCTCCGTGTGAGCATGTTGTGGTCTTACTCAACACGTACTTCCTGTGAACTGTCTGTGTCACCAGCCTAGTTACCGACACAAGGACATGCTCAGTGCTCACTGCTTGTGTACACAACTGAATACGGCTGAGGTGGACAGGAAATGAAAGGATATGTGCAACTATTAAAAAAAAATGGGAGGGGGGAGGAACCCCAAAAAGTATAAAAGAAAAGCTAAAAAAAACACCCAAAACAGGGCATTATAGGTAAACTTCCTAGTAATATTGGACACTAAAAAGGCAATGCATTTCATGGGCATTTCCCACTTCTTCAGGCCAAATTTAAACATCGTCTGGAGGCAGACCACTAACTTTGCTAATCGATTTTCCGAACACTTCCCGCATCCTTCCTCTAAGCCCGCCGTGAGCCGGAGAGTTGCCTGCAGCCATAATGGACATAGCTGCCGCTTGAACGCAGGACCAGAAACCCTACCTTCATCCGACCATCACAGTAACCCCTGTTGGGAGCGTGGAAGCCAGTCTTGGGCATCGGATTAGAGCAAGCATAAAGAGGGTAACGGTTTGCTGCTTAAATTAATACGCTGCTATAAGTTTATCTTCATGCTCAGGCCGGGGCTGGTGAGGTTAGACGCGAATGTGTCTGTAATGGATGCGTAAAGGTGTCCCCCAGAGGCATGCTTATTGTGCACACGGGGTTGAGGAGTTTGATGGTGGAACCCGCCTGTCATTTACATCTACAGCACGGTCTTGGATGTCACTTATATGCAATCACATGGGCCTGAAGATGGACAGGTTCCTGTTCAAAGGAGTGCACTCCTGTAGGGACTTTTTTAGAGGTCTTGATTGCTTTTGGTTTTATGGGGGTTGTATGTGTATGTGTGATCACAGATACTGCGCTTTTTCTTGGTACTAAGCTATTTATATGGTAATTTCAATAAATGATTTTTATGGTTATAGCCCTGTGCTCCCTTATTTTGGAATTTCTCTTGAGCTATATTTACAGGTGAGACGGGCATAGATTTGCAATTAGAGGTTGATATTCCGTATCTTTCTATTTAAAGGTTGATCAGAAAAATGATCGGAAATTAGATCAGACCTGCGGAAATCGTTTCAACCATCAATCTGACAGAAAATTGCATTGTGTATACTAGGCAAAAGTGTTCAATGAAACCATACTGTTTACCTATGGTCTTTTCTTGAGGTAAGCCTATTTATTTTAAAAAGGAGTCTCTTATTTTGTCCGCACTCCCGTCCATGTACGAGCACATCCATACTGGGCATGTGAGAATAACACTGCAGGAGCGTGACCACGAGAAGTATATTCAAGCAAGCTTCTGCTGATGGGGGTGGAGAGAACAGAGGAGGAGACGTGTGAGTGCGTGTATGGAGCTGCCCGTGGCCAGGTGACAGTGTGAGACTGAGTGCACACACTGACTGTGGAGGCAGCTAGGCGGGCAGAGATCTCAGGCAGCAAGGTAAATAGGTTAGGTAATATGTGCCCAGCCCAGCAAAGTAAAGCCCCCAGCCCAGCAAAGCAAATCCCCCAACAAATTGCCCGCCCCAGCACTCAGCAAAGCCCCCATCCCAGCAAATCACCCAGCACGCAGAAAATCACCAAGCAAAGCCCCCTTTCCAGCACAATACTCAGCAAAGCCCCCATCCCAGCAAAGCCCCCAGTGCTCCCCAGCTCCAGCAAAGCACCCTGTTTTTTTATGGGGGCGTAATTTTATTGTTTGCCATAGGCGCCATATTACCCAGATACACCTCTACTTAGAGGGACCCAGGACTGCAACGATGGGCTCCAGGAGGACTGAGGAATCCTCTGGACAATCCAAGACTTCCAACTACTGAAGTAAGGATCTAATTTTGTATTGTAAAACTACTTCAGATATAAGATTATGGTTCTGCACACACACAGATTTTGACTTTATTAAACCTTTTCTTTGTTTCTCATGAGCTTTATTACTTGTAATTCGCTGTCGGTGAGAGTTACCTCAATAGCGCCACAAAAAAAATAACTACTTGCGCAACACATTACTTTTGTAAAACCCTAGCAAAATATCAGTTCCTTCAATTCAATTACTCGGATGAATCAGGCCCATGGGCCCTGAGCTCATAGGAAATAAAATACCACCACAAGTAAAGGAACAATATATAACACAGGTATAGAAAGCAGTGATATGCTGATTGCTGAATTATTAAAGACAAGGCTGAAATGTCAGAATTGCTCTGTTTGAAAATGACCTCTACATGTAAAGTGGTTATAGCACATGAAGCAAGCCGTACAGCTAACATTCACCAAGTTTAAGGACAACTATAAGTAAAAATTTGTCAAACATAAAAATATTCCAAAAACAAAAAAGTACATTGCTCCCAGAGTAAAATGTGCTATAAATTACTTTTCTCCTATGTTGCTGTCACTTACTGCAGGTAGTAGAAATCTGACAGAACGAGGTTTTCTGGCTAGTTTACCTCCTCATGGGGGATTCTCAGGGTTTTCTTTATTTTCAAGAGCACCTACTGAACGGCAGTTGCTCAGTCCAACTGCCAGGATAGTGTGCAAACAGGTAGGGGGTGGGGGGCTGCACCTTTGTATAGATTCTTTACAGCGAGTGCTTTTGTAAAGAATAAATTAAATACTGAGAACCCCCTATGAAGGGATGGAAAAAACCTGTCAGTTCCATCAAATTTCTACTAACTACAGTAAGTGACAGCAACATAGTAGAAAGTATTTTATCGCTCATTTTACTCTGGAAGAAACATACGGTACTTCTTATTTGTATGGGTTTACATATATTTAAAATTTTACAATTTGCAATAGTGGTCCTTTAAAACTATTTCTTGATCTATTACTCCTAGTGGCATGATGTTCGGCTGTAACTGGAGTCTGCTTATAGAAAAGCCACCAAATATCCAATCATATTTGTGTCACTTGTCTGGCTCCTATTAAAAATAATCTTTTGAGTAGTAAAAGTAGTCTTATATGGCTGTGCTGCTCCTAGACAAGAATGCATTCAGTTCTGATTAAACCTTTATCTGTCCAACTATGACATCAGTCTTTCCAGATTCCTTAAAAAAAAAAAAAAAGTTCTATGTAGGGGCAGCAAGAAGCCATGCATTGGCAGACAGACAGGTCCTGTATCCTGGCAAAAGAATGTGAATGCAAAAAATGTATTAGTCTCAAACGTAATAAATAGGCCAATTCAGTCATGGCTGATTGTCTGCATTTGGATTTTCCACTGCTTGCTTGTTATAGTCTGGCGGCAATGAATGAAAACTCAAGACATGACACACTTTTTGCAATGGGTTAGTTAATGCTCAATTCTGACTAGAATGCTCAATGCATGGCTGCTACATGGCTTCATATCAATGTCTCTTACTTATATTTTTATTTAGTCCAGAAAGCCCTGTGATTCAGATGGGCTAATGGCATAAAACATCCAGCTGAATCAGCTCTGCCTGAAACTATTCTGCAGTTTAGCAACAGCAAAGCCCCTCCCATGAGCTTGCTAACTAGACAGTGCAGGTCAGCAGCTACTTAGTAGAAACTTAAAGAGAACCTGAACTGAAAATAAAAAGTCAAAATAACCATACACAGGTCATACTTACCTCCCGTGTAGTCTACTCCTCAATCTCTTTCTCCTCTTCTGCGTCCCATTTGTCCACTGTGATCAATGGAATTCTCTGTCCTCCATTTTGAAAATGGCCATTAACCCCATAACAGCTTCCTGGTCAGCACACTGTTAAACTGTAATATCACCCACTTGAGCCATAGGGAAACCTGGATATTACCTTGCACATTCAGTTGTAACTGACAGCTGTTATATAACTGACAGCAACTGGTATATTTCAGTTCTGACAAAATCTTGTCAGAACTGGAAGGGATCGCTGTAAGAAGAAAATGGTGGGCTTCTGAGAGGAACTGACGGTGAGGTAAGTATGTAATATTTATTTACAGCTACGTCATGTGTTTATTTTCAATAATTTGACTCACTTCAGGTTCCCTTTAACGGCAAACCAAACCTTCAGTTGGTGAGATTACAGTATTGTTCATTTTCTGCGGTCAGAAAAGGAAGGCTCTGAAAACCTCCACTGTGTCATCACATTTGTCCACATAACTAAAGGTACATGCACACACATTTTAACTGCCGTTTTGGAAACACACATTCTGATCGGTTATTAGCAACTAGTGTGTAATGTTCTATGGAAAGGGGAGGAGGAGTACAATGTTCTCAGTCTTCGTGTAGCCATTAGGTTTGGGTTTTAGGTTAGTCTACCTTGGCAGAATTCGATTTTCAAGTTCCATACATTTGAATACAAAACTTGTATAATCCTGCACATACACCCAATTATTTGATTTTCGATGACCATCCCTTCTCAACATATGCAATATTCCCAAAGCTCTGCAGCGCCAGGATAAAGCTATATTAAAAGTGGCCATTCATTGGCAGATTCGATCAACAGATTACAGATACACCCCTCTTTGATAAAATCTGATCAGAAAATGATCTATTACTGCCACACATCTGCACACAAATTTTAGATCTGTTCAGCCCCCAAAGTCTCCCCATCTAATGAGCTTCACCCCTTGACTCGTGCACAGTGTCTTTTTTGGGGGGTTTACCAATCTGCAGGCATGCCTCCTCCTCAGCGGCTTTCTTCAGTGACACCAGGGGTGCCTGTACCCAGTTCCCCTGCTGCATGTATGTGACATCAGTGCATGTGGCAGGGTCACAGAGATACAGGTGCAGGAGTAATGAAGAAATATGCGGGGGAGGCAGTGTGCCAGAAGACACAGGTCGTACAAGGAGTGAGTGGATAGGTGAGCCAAAACTACACTACAACACCCCCCATGAGTGCAGGGGCGGGGCACATTACATAGGAGAGGGGGGCGTCCTTTGTCCGCTAAGACATGGAACACTGCTCCCGCCATGCACCCGACCGAGTGCTTTAGAGTGAGATCTTTGCAGCATGTCAATGCAGTTGATCGCTTGAGGACAAAAATAGATTGAATTGACGATCAAGCGGCCACCCGGCAACAACGATCTCTGGAACATTCGATCATTATGATCAAATCTGCGGGATATCGATGCTGCAAATCAAGTAATGTATGGACACCTTTAGAGCGGGACTTCAGATTTAACTAAATTGCTGAGCGTGTACAAAAAAATCGAACAATCAAATCGCAGCATATGTGGCAGTGATGATCATTGCATTTCCTGTTTGACACATATTCTCCATGGAATTCGCTTACTCCAATGGATCCTTTGAGGCCACTTTGATGCTCACAGCAGCTCTGACGTCTTTTCTGCTTTACAGTGTACAAACTCAATGCAGATGCTTGTGAAAGCAGAACATCAAAGACTCCAAAACGACAAGCCATCTCTTACTATAACCATTTGTTATGATCAGATCTGGAATGCCATCCTAGAATTGTAATATATCCATGTCACACTTCATGAAAACGCTTGGCCAGCCTCCTCCATTCTTACAGAAGCAACTGTGAAGATCTATCCAGCCGTATGTGATGCCCAAAGACCAAATACCTTAAACATACATCACCAGGAAAAACTGTAAAAGGGAAATTCCACTTTGTTGCAGAAAATCTTGAAGCTTTCTGTTTGGGTTTATACATTGCAAGAATTTACAGCAAACACTTCTTGAGCTGGCTTTGCAGAAGTGTCAATGTTTGTTGTCAATTTGGGTGATGAAACTAGTTGCAGAAGTCAGTCATTGCTACTCAATCACTACCACAGCTAATTATGAACAGTCTAATGGTGGCAGTATTTCAGAGTACAGTACACAGAGTACTGCTGCCAAAGCTGAAAAGAAGCAATGATTATCAACTTAAAGTTAACCAGAGAGGATTAAAAGTAGAAAGTTTTATACATACCTAGGGCTTCCTCCAGCCCCATCCGCACAGAACGCTCCCACGCTGCCGTCCTCAGTCTTCTTCCTCTTTAGTACACGGTCCTGTAACCTCGGGTAGTCTATCAACACGAGTGTAGTGCGCTCCTTCCGTCTCTCTCTGGCGGAGAATAGTACTGCGCAGGCGCAGTAGCTCCCAGCCGCTGGAGAGAGCGCACTGTGCATGTTCGGACTGGCCGCAGATGGCCAAAGTTATGGGAATGGGCACTGGAGAGGGAGAAGGCAGAGGAAGGTGGTGTGGGAGCGAACCATGCGAAGGGGGCTGGTGGAAGGCCCCAGGTATGTATAAAACTTTTACTTTTAATCCACTCTGGTTAACTGTAAAGATTACCGGAGTCGCAAATAAAAATTGTTCTTTCACTTACCTAGGGCTTCTTCCAGACCTAGTAGTCTTGTAGGTCCAATGCTGTCCTCATGGTTCTCTTCGTGGATCAGTTATGTGGGTCCGTAAGGTCCGTGACTTTGCTAAATCGCGCACTACTGCACATGCACTGGTCCAGCGGGACATCTCTGATCGCGCTCCAGTGGACGGGAGCATTCTGTGCATGCGCTGTTACCAGGGCTGTGAAGTCGGTACAAAAATCTTCTGACTCCAACTCCAACTCCGACTCCGGGTAACCAAAATGGCCCCGACTCCCACAACCCTGTTAAATATTACACTAAGGAGTCGGAGTCGGGGAGTCGGGGCAATTTTGGGCACAAAATCACCAGATTTTTGGGGTACAAAAATCACCCGACTCCGACGTTTATGAAACCATGACTCCGACTCCAACTCCGACTCCAGGTGCCCAAAATTGCCCCGACTCCTCGACTCCAACTCCGACTCCACAGCCTTGGGGGTTACTAGTCTTAACAAACAGCACATGTGCAGTACACTCCTTTCCACGGAAGCGCTTTACCTGGCCACACAGAAGATCAATGAAGAGGTCTGGGAAACCAGCGAGGGACCTACAAGGGCTGGAAGAAGCCCCAGGTAAGTAAAAGAAACCTTTTTATTTATGACTCCATTATCTTTTAGTATAGGCATTTTAAACGATAAATGAAACGTACAAAGCAATTTACAATTGGAGAAACAGAATGGTTTCACCAGGCATGGTCGGAAGAGCCCATTTCCGTTTCCGGGACAATTCCGCATTCCGTCATATAGCAATTCCATTCCGACGGTATTCCGGGGCTGTTCAGCGGAATTCCGACGTATACGGAATTCCATCGGAAAAATTTTAAAACTCCTCCTCCTCCCTGCGTTCAAATCCCAGCTATGGTATATAAGCATGCTTTTCAAAAAGTACAAATCCTTAATCATGCTACTTTTTCTATCGAATTGATCATAATGGAAGTATGGTTTATGCTACCGCCAGCTTTAGCATGTAGTGTGGGTGATGGTCTAGAGGTTAAGACAGATACCTACTACACAGAGATTTTTTGTGCTATACCGGAAAATTGTGTCGGAATTATAAAATTTCCGCGGAATTCCGTTTGAGAGGTATAGGAATTCCGTTTTGACTACCGGAATCGGAATTAACCTAATTCCGGCCGGAATCACGGAATTCATAATTCCGCGGAATCACGGAATTCATAATTCCGCGGAATTTTCCGAGCATCCCAAGTTTTCACTTGCGGAACTATTCTAAGGGCCATACTACAATGAAAACCATGATCACAATCGCGGTGTGATGAGATTTCACTAGTTTACAAGCGCGTGTTTTGCTGTGAGTATTTCATATAGGAAATCGCAAAGCCAATCACATAGCACAGTTTTTGCTATGCGGTTTACCTGCGCTCATATTCATGTAACCCAATCGTTAGAGCAGGAAGAATGCAACGGGCACTACGTTTGCTTCTGGGTGTAAAACCGATCATAGTCGTACTACTTTGTACAGGGCACCGCAATTACTATGTCAATCAAGGTGCCCTTGTGATCGGCATCCTGCAGTGTGGAGAGGTATGTTATGGTATGTGCCCGATACTGAGAAATCTCTTCATTCGTCTCCTTACCCCCCTGTAAAGGGAGCAGCAGTGCATGCTGGAGGCAGGAACAGGCTGAGCACCACTTTATTTGTTCCCAAGGAGACGCACAGGCCCGTTTCATCAGACCTATTGAAAGAGAACTTCATTCTAGCATCGCTTTTCTCAAGCTACAAAACCACCTGAGAATAATATCCAGTCTGGGAGGACATAGGCTATTTAACTATTTATCTCTTACCTATATAGGTATGAACAGCGCTGAGAGTAGTAGTTGGTTTTATCCAACTACTACTCTCAGCGCTGTTCATACCTATATAGACTCCATTTATAACACAACCAGAGGTGGTTGGGAACCCCTGGCCAGTGAACAGCAGCGGGTGAAAAGAACCACACTATCCCCATCTGTACTCCCATACCACCTAAGCGCCTCTCCACCTTTTTAAAAATTTATCTCTTACCTGCCCTGGGGTTTCCGCACACAGCCCAGCTGATGTTACAAAGAACTTGTCAACAAGAAGTTACAATAGCTCGCAGCGCAAACCGGACTATAACATTCTACGCTCGGCATCTGTTTCTATGAACCTTTAGGCATTATATGGATTTTTTTTCTATGTAAATTTTTAGGACTTAATTCACAATGCATTCATAAGGTGACATGATGAGGTAGACGTGTATGTACAGTGCCTAGCACACAAATAAATGCGGTGTTCCTTTTTTTCTTTCTCTGCCTAAAAAAGAGTTAAAGATCAGGAATGCAAGTGACAGTCTGTCTCCTCAGGATTAGGTCGGACTATAGCGTAACCCTCATTGATATAGATTTACTACCATAAAACTCTTTACTATCAGAAAATGGCTTATGAGAGCAGGAAAGGAATAAAAAGGGTCAATAGTTCATAGATTTTAGCTCTGGCATACTTCAATGACTGTGTCATTGAGCAAAGACATATTTTTAGGAGGAGAATAAGCAAAGACATATTTTTAGGAGGAGAATAAGAGATAAAATTGTTCATCTCATCAGTTTATTTTCACCACGTATTTCCTTTAACCTCCCTGGCGCTCTATTAAAATCGCCAGAGAGGCTGCGGGAGGGTTTTTTTTAAATAAAAAAAAAACTATTTCATGCAGCCAACTGAAAGTTGGTTGCATGAAAGCCCACTAGAGGGCGCTCCGGATCCGCACTTTCGATCGCCTCCGGCGATCAAAAGTAACAAGGAAGGCCTCAATGAGCGGCCTTCCTTGTTTCGCTTTCCTCGTCGCCATGGCGACGAGCGGAGTGACGTCATGGACGTCAGCCGACGTCCTGACGTCTGCCGCCTCCGATCCAGCCCTTAGCGCTGGCCGGAACTGTTTGTTCCGGCTGCGCTGGGCTCGGGCGGCTGGGGGGACCCTCTTTCGCCGCTGCTCGAGGCGGATCGCCGCAGAGCGGCGGCGATCAGGCAGCACACGCGGCTGGCAAAGTGCCGGCTGCGTGTGCTGCTTTTTATTTGATAGAAATCGGCCCAGCGGGGCCTGTGAAATCCTCCTGCGCAGATAACCGGCAAGGGGGTTAAGCAATAAGGGCTGATTCACACTACAAGAGCTTTTTAAACACCTGAAGCTCAACACACACCATACAATCTTGGTTGTACAGATTTACCAAATCTATGTAGTATAAGGGCCAATAGATTGAAAATACCTTGAATGCTTGATTGGATAAGCTCTTATACTACATGAAAGTGGTAAGATTGAACAACCAAGATTGTATGGTGTGTGTTGAGCCTAAGATTTTAAAAGCTCTTGCTAATGCAATGCTATGGGGGATTTTTTACAAAATCACATTGCTCCATTGTGAACACTCATATAGGACAGTGATCTGCAAACTTGGCCCTCCAGCTGTAAAGGAACTACAAGTCCCACAATGCATTGCAGAAGTCTGACAGTCACAGTCATGATTCATAAAGGCAAATGCATTGTGGGACTTGAAGTTCCTTAACAGCTGGAGAGCCAAGTTTGCAGATTTCTCACATAGGATAACGTTAGCAAGAGCTTTTAAAATCACAAGCGCTTAGAAAAGCTCTGGTAGTGCGAACGAGCCCTTATTCTTCTACTCGCCAAATCCAACCCATCTACTGCGCACAGCTGCAAACCTCAGTGACGAAATGCCTCATATATGTGAAACATATAAGGTGCTATAAACTAATTAATTTCTCCTTCTACCTCATCAGCAAGATATTCGAGGTTTCATTTCCTTACTGGAACATGGCAGTATACTTCTCACACCGCACTGCTGTCCAGCTTCTCTCTGATGTTCAGGCTGTGCCTAATCCCTTTTTAAACTCCATATTTTTGGCTAGACAGGAGCTGGTGCAATATAAGAAGCCAGCTTTTCCAAGTCTGATTTCCCAGGGCGATCCTGAATACCAAGACATGTATAATCACTTTACACAGGTTCCAGGACCATCCACACTTGTCTTGTAAAGGCGTGAATAGTCTGTTAGTACAGATCGTAAAGGCAACCTGTAGATGTTTAAATGACTTTCCCCTCCTTTTATTTAAGGCGCCTTTTCAATGCCTCGTTTTATAGAACGCTACAGTGAAGTGCTATGAGGCGTCCTTTCCTTTACACACCAGCTGTAATATGATAAAATGATTACCAGTTTCTCCCCTTAGCCTGTGAACTGGTCTATGTGATTAAACACTTCATTCGTATTTTAAAACGCAACTCCCGACACAGATCTAAAAATAACAAAATGGCAGCTTGAGCAGCCAAGTTGCCAAAACATCAGCAGCAGATGTTTCACTTGACACAGAAAACCCAGTTATCCAGTTATAAGATTTTGGCAAAGCGACCCAGAGCAGCAAGTTGCAAGAGTAAGAGGTCGCGCCAACTAGTCGTAGTTTTGTCCGCTTTTTGAAACACCAACACTTGGCAGATTTGCAAGAGTATGCACTTTCATGCAAAAGACCTATTATGCGCTGTGCACATTTGTGTACATTAAATGGCTGCATTCAATGCTATAGATATAGCATTCTAACACATGCGAAGAAAAAAGGAAAGCAGATGCAGCAGTTTGTTTTCTTAACTCACAAGATCATATTCTAGTAGAAAGGAGCTCATAACAGAGGGTTCTCAGAGTGAGCCGATTTGGCATAATCTTGGTATTAAATGTTAGAATACAGTAATTAAAAGTATATTGACCTTGGGGGAGCCCAGACAGCAGAGCCCAAAAACAGCCTAAGAAGTTGGCCTTCCCCACTGAGTCTTGCTGGTAATTTGTGCTGGTTGGCGAAGACTGCTGGTTAGTTGGGTTCTGGATAACCAGAACTCCACTGTACTAACAAAATTATGCTTCATATTTTCGTGCTAGCTGGAGGCTTAAAGTAAACCTGTAAGGTTTCTGTTGGGGGGATTGCTGGTGGACAGATACTTATCTTGAGAAGCTTTCCCAGTCTTTCTCCACCAAAGCAGGGTCCCCTAAAGCGCGTCACACTCTGCCTGCGCAGTAACGTGGGCAGGAAAAGCAGAGTGGGTCCACGCTACTGTACATGTGCGAGTTGTCGGCAAGGGTCAAAAAATGGTTTTGCGGAGGGGACAGCGAGAAGGAGTGGGACGGGGGAAGCCTCTTGATCATCCAGAAACTTTACTCTATTGAGGCCCGAACCCAAATTGGGCACTTTTTTTCCATACAGATTTCCTTTAAAAATCATTTTATTGATGAGGTGTGGAAATATCATCGAAACAAATTCAGGGGAAAGGGGATTTGAACGTTAACATTTAGTAGAGATTAAAAATGAGAACTTGGAATCAAGCCAATCAATGGTTCCTTTCCAGATCAACAAAGAGAAAAGTTCAATCTCAAAATAAGAGAACCTGGGCCATATGCAATTCACTTTTTCACCTCAGTTTTCTCCTAGGAGATAATGTTTCATCTTCTATGTAAAATATCTTTCCAGAACTTTTCAACTAAAAAAGTACCAAAAAGTAGGTGAGAAAGTACAATTTAAATTATTAGGAGTATTTTCTTGCTTGCTGGATGCCTAAAATGCATTTTATTGAAAAGTTTAAAATTTTCACCTAGAAGAAAAACTCAGGTGATAAAGTGAATTGCATATGGGCCCCTGTCTGCAACGGTTTCAAGAGGAAACTTTCCCAGAAAAATGTGAGTTCAGCTGGATTTTTTCTATCCAGTCATAAAACCTCTATAAAGTTGACATAAATTCTGTGTAAACAGTAGCATGGAAAAATGAGAAGGCATAGGTGCAAGAAGGTATTACTTATGGGTATTGTACATCTGCAATCCATGCCTGAGTCATCTATGCAGCTGCTATCTGCAATTCTACATCATAGGCTATCCAGTGCATCCCTCATTCAGCTTTGTTTATACTAAGCACAACGTGTTCATTCCAAGTTCCTCCTAGGTTAATATGGATGAAGTGCTTCCAGACAATGCCAAAGCGGTCATTCTACGACTGTAATGGAGCAGAAAAAGGATGTGCATTGCTGTGGTTACACTCTAATCTCCATCTAATGGACATGAAAACACGGTTCTTGTAAGCCCTGGAACATTACTCTTTCCTGCTCAATAGGTAAAAGAAACATATCACCCTGTAGGAATCTGAGGAGGTTATGAACTTCATACAAGGGAACTAACATAGGATCACACATGCAGACAAAGTTCTGTGCCTTAGTATTTATATTTATTTTAGATTAGGAGTAGGGGAAAATAAACCTACTAAACCAGTTTCTCAAAACCCAGAGGCAACGTCAAGACTGCAGTACCAATAAACAAAGCAGAAAACAAAATCCTTAAATAATTAAAGCACAACTGAACTGACTGAAAATACCCATTAATAAACATTAAAAACTCTTGGCTATTGACTCCATATACTTTAATGTCCACTGGTTTCAATGGGCTCCCCTCTGCCCCTCCACCAATCTGCCCATCTATCCTCGACTACGACTGAAGCCAGTTAAACAGATGGAAGAAGTCTTCTCCTCCGTTGCATGCTGTCCAACTTTACTTTCTTTTGTTCATGCTCCCACCCAGCCACGTACAGCAGCAGCTGGGAGAATTCTGGGCATGCACAAAAGTGCCACTAATGCAAGAAGGCGGGAGCCAGGACAATACCGAGAACGCAAAGTGGACCAGTGCATGCACAGGAGGAGAACTCATTCAGCTTCACTTACCTGGCTTCAGTCAGAGACACAAATGAGGAGCAGACCAGTGCAGTGAAAGAGAGGACCAGCAAAACCAGGAAGCCTGTCAGTATTAGAGTCTGATAATAGACAAATGGTGTTATTTATTGTAGGTTATTTTGTATCAGTTAAAGTGTCCTTTAAAGAGCATCTTCATCATCAATTCTGCAGTAGTTTTTTTCCATTTACCAGGATGAAATCCAGTAGATGATTGGAATCATTTCAAACTAGTTTACAGGAGGGGATAACAGAATTCTGACCTCATCATTCATATGCTAATCTGCTCTGTCCAATCAGTAGGCTGGATTTTGGGCATGGCTTGGACTACACTGCTGGAGTGAAGAGGGAAAAGTTAGCAGAAGGCACATAGAGAGGCCTATTTTTCCTTTGCCATCAGAAAAAGACCTGTATAAATCGTTGGAAATTTTGGATAGAATTTCAAACCAAAACACACTACACATACAGTATTTCAGCTGGATGGTGTACTGGTTAAGGCCTTTGATGTAGAGTTTGAGCTTTTGACCAGAGTTTGAATCCCGACTTAAGTAGAATAGTAGGAAGTCTTTGGGCAAGGCTTCCTAATGATCCTGGTTGCCCATGGGCGCGCCCTAAGTGGAGAAAAGCACAATATAAAATGTTCTGTGCCTTGTCTATTTCAGCTGTGGACTTCGATGCATGGAGTACAGCTTTACACTCATCCGAGCACTTGGAGAAATCATTTTATATTCCAAATACTTTGACATGTACTGTAAGCGCTCCAGCACACCCTGCACATCATTAAAGCAGCAAAAACTAAAAGGAAAACTAAATACTGGCAGCAATTAAATTGCCACCAGCCAGCCATTACTCCCAACTGATATCAGCCATATTCCTTAATCTTCTAAAGCTGATTCAACAAATGTAAAAGCTGACTGCAGATGAACTCCAAACACACACAACCTTTCCAGCACGCCGGTTTCTATCCTTGGAAGTCAATTACCACTAAGACCTAAGCAAACCGCAAACCGGAGCAACAAATGTAAAGACCAGCCTATTAAAGCTGGTGTATTTCCGCTCTTGCTTGTGGCCACATGCCAGCTCCAGACCTGCTCAATACATGATCTCAGCGAGTGCTATGAACCACGGGAGTCTCTAATTACGTGTGGTAATTACACTAAAATTACAGGCTATAAAGGGGAAAACTTGTACATATAGAAAAAAAAACACAAAACACATATGCAACAAAAAGACAGGAGCCCACCCACACTGCCAGAAAATGATCAGTAAGGAAGACAGGATAATGCAAGGGGCTAAATATACATCATGCAGCACCAGCAACCTGCACTGTGAAGTTATCAGTGGAAATGTCATGGCACAGCTGCCGAGTACGTACGTGTTAAGGCACCGTCGGTGAGCTGGGCGCAGGGTTAGCCGAATGACAGCTCACCCTGCTTCTGCTCATACTATTCCTGCTTCGAATTGTAGCAACTCAGGAGGAGATTTAATTCTGGGTCTGGCAATCACCAGGTCTCCTAGTTACTCTTGCGCAGGGTGCGCAGCATAGCACTAGTGCTATGACAGCACCCAGCTTTGGTGCGGAGCACCTAAATAACCTGCTTTGCCCCCGAGTACCATCTGAATCAATAATGCATTCAAATAAAAAAAATCCACTGAGCCCTGTCGGGAAAGAAACAGAGTCTATTAAATCCAGCAGCTAACAATCAATTATATTTAAAGGGACACTTAAGTCAAACAAAAAAAAATGAGTTTTACTCACCTAGGGCTTCCAATAGCCCCCTGCAGCTCTCCGGGCACTCGCCGTCTCCCTCCGATCCTCCTGGCCCCGCCGGCAGCCACCGGCAGTGATTCTTCGCGTTCCCAGACACATTAGCACCCTCTATGCTGCTATATGGTATATGATATATGCTATAGCAGCATAGATGGCGCTATTGTGGCCAGGAACGCGAAGAATCACTCGCGTCCCCAGCCTGTCAGCTCCTGTCACCGAAACAGGAAGTGGGTGCCAGCGGGGCCAGGAGGATCGGAGGGAGACGGCGAGGGCCCGGAGAGCTGCAGGGGGCTATTGGAAGCCCCAGGTGAGTAAAACTAATTTTTTTTTTTGACTTAAGTGTCCCTTTAAACAGCTGCAGCAGGAGGCCAAAGGTGCGCACACATGAACAATTTCCCCTCCATATGTATTGCATGCAAGGATCGAGGTCAATCCTGTCAGTAACACTGGGAGGTCCCAATGCTGTACAGACATGTCATTAGGCAACAGCTAGGTGACACGCTCGGTTTCTATGAAGAGAGGAGGGAACATGATACAGGAATGATAAAGCTTTCAAGGGCGGAGTAAGAAGGGGAACAACCGGCCAATGGTTGTCGCTGAAAGATCCGGCACACAAGTTAATAAAGAGACTTTGGTAAACCTCGGGAACAGCTGTACACACACCAGATTCTCGGCTGAAATGGTGCCAACTGGTTGCCTCGGCTGAGTACAGTCTAGTTGAAAGGGAATCAAGGTGAGAGAAATATAGAGGCTGACATTTATTTACTTTTAAACTATGTGCATTGCTTGGCTGTCCTGAGCCTCTGCCTGGCCTCCAATACTTTTAGCCATAGACCCTGAACAAGCATGCAGATTAGGTGCTCTGACTGAAGTCTGACAAGATTAGCTGCATGCTTATTTCAAGTGTGTCATTCTCACACTACTGACCAGAAAGATCAACAGAATAGCCAGGCAACTGTTATGGTTTGAAAGGCAATAAATATGGCAGCCTCCATATGTCCCTCACCTGGAGGCCGAGATGAGAGACCTATGGAGGCTGCCATATTTATTTCCATTCAAATACCAGTTGCATGGCAGCCCTGCTGATTTCTAGTCAGTGCGGTAAAGGGTCTGTAAGAGGCACCCCTTGCCATCTGTGGTTGGTGCATAACCAGGATGCAATGACATGTCTGCACTTTCTGATGAAGGGGACCCTCCGTAACCCCAAAACAATTGTCAGCTTCTGTGTTGACACATGCATTAAAGAATAAACACTTCAACAATTTACCGTTTGTGTGCTAACCATGCTTGGACTTTGGTTTCTGGTCAGTAAAGTCTAAATTACACACATGAAACAAGCATGCAGCTAATCTTGTCAGGATTCGTCATAAACATCTGATCTGCATGCTTGTTCAGAGTCTATGGCTCAAAGTGTACCTAAAGCCAACTAAAGAAAAAGAGTTTCACTTACCGGGGGCTTCTACCAGCCCTCTGCAGCATCCTGAGCCTGTGCCGGCCTCATCGATCCTCCGTTCCCCTGCAGCAGCTTAGTTTCGGTTTTGCTGACCAGAGGACAGAACGCTATTGCAGATGAGAACGCGAACAAGGATACGCGTGGCCAGGGCTGAGCAGGCGCCGTCGGCGAAACGAAAACTAAGCCGCGGCGGGGGAATGGAGGATCGTTGAGGACCAGCGCAGGCAAACGATGGCTGCAGAGGGCTTGTAGAAGCCCCTAATAAGAGAAACTCTTTCTTTAGTTGGCTTTAGGTTTCCTTTAATGTATTAGAGGCAGAGGATCAGCAGGGCAGCCAGGCAATCTGCATTATTTAAAAGGAAATGAACAGGTCAGCCTCCATATCCCTCATATCCCTTTAACCACTTGAGGACCTAGGGCTTTCTACCCCTTAAGGACCGGCCACTTTTTTTCCATTCAGACCACTGCAGCTTTCACGGTTTATTGCTCGCTCATACAACCTACCACGTAAATGAATTTTGGCTCCTTTTCTTGTCACTAATAAAGCTTTCTTTTGCTGCTATTTGATTGCTCCTGCGATTTTTACTTTTTATTATATTCATCAAAAAAGACATGAATTTTGGCAAAAAAATGATTTTTTTAACTTTCTGTGCTGACATTTTTCAAATAAAGTAAAATTTCTGTATACATGCAGCGCGAAAAATGTGGACAAACATGTTTTTGATAAAAAAAAAAACCCATTCAGTGTATATTTATTGGTTTGGGTAAAAGTTATAGCGTTTACAAACTATGGTGCAAAAAGTGAATTTTCCCATTTTCAAGCATCTCTGACTTTTCTGACTCCCTGTCATGTTTCATGAGGGGCTAGAATTCCAGGATAGTATAAATACCCCCCAAATGACCCCATTTTGGAAAGAAGACATCCCAAAGTATTCACTGAGAGGCATAGTGAGTTCATAGAAGATATTATTTTTTGTCACAAGTAAGCGGAAAATGACACTTTGTGAGAAAAAAAAAGTTTCCATTTCTTCTAACTTGCGACATAAAAAAATGAAATCTGCCACGGACTCACCATGCCCCTCTCTGAATACCTTGAAGGGTCTACTTTCCAAAATGGGGTCATTTGTGGGGTGTGTTTACTGTCCTGACATTTTGGGGGGTGCTAAATTGTAAGCACCCCTGTAAAGCCTAAAGGTGCTCATTGGACTTTGGACCCCTTAGCGCAGTCAGGCTGCAAAAAAGTGCCACACATGTGGTATTGCCGTACTCAGGAGAAGTAGTATAATGTGTTTTGGGGTGTATTTTTACACATACCCATGCTGGGTGGGAGAAATATCTCTGTAAATGACAATTTGTTAATTTTTTTTACACACAATTGTCCATTTACAGAGATCTTTCTCCCACTCAGCATGGGTATGTGTAAAAATACACCACAAAACACATTATACTACTTCTCCTGAGTACGGCGATACCACATGTGTGGCACTTTTTTGCACCCTAACTGCGCTAAAGGGTCCAAACTCCAATGAGTACCTTTAGGATTTCACAGGTCATTTTGAGAAATTTCGTTTCAAGACTACTCCTCACGGTTTAGGGCCCCTAAAATGCCAGGGCAGTATAGGAACCCCACAAATGACCCTATTTTAGAAAGAAGACACCCCAAGGTATTCCATTAGGAGTATGGTGAGTTCATAGAAGATTTTATTTTTTGTCAAAAGTTAGCGGAAAATGACACTTTGTGAAAAAACACAATTAAAATCAATTTCCGCTAACTTGTGACAAAAAATAAAATCTTCTATGAACTCGCCATACTACTAACGGAATACCTTGGGGTGCCTTCCTTCTAAAATGGGGTCATTTGTGGGGTTCCTATACTGCCCTGGCATTTTAGGGGCCCTAAACCGTGAGGAGTAGTCTTGAAACGAAATTTCTCAAAAATGACCTGTGAAATCCTAAAGGTACTCATTGGACTTTGGGCCCTTTAGCGCAGTTAGGGTGCAAAAAAGTGCCACACATGTGGTATCGCTATACTCGGGAGAAGTAGTACAATGTGTTTTGGGGTGTATTTTTACACATACCCATGCTGGGTGGGAGAAATACCTCTGTAAATGGACAATTGTGTGTAAAAAAAATCAAAAGATTGTCATTTACAGAGGTATTTCTCCCACCCAGCATGGGTATGTGTAAAAATACACCCCAAAACACATTATACTACTTCTCCCGAGTACGGCGATACCACATGTGTGGCACTTTTTTGCACCCTAACTGCACTAAGGGGCCCAAAGTCCAATGAGTACCTTTAGGATTTCACAGGTCATTTTTGTTTCAAGACTACTCCTCGCGGTTTAGGGCCCCTAAAATGCCAGGGCAGTATAGGAACCCCACTAATGACCCCATTTTAGAAGGAAGACACCCCAAGGTATTCCGTTAGGAGTATGGTGAGTTCATAGAAGTTTTTATTTTTTTGTCACAAGTTAGCGGAAATTGATTTTAATAGTTTTTTTTCACAAAGTGTCATTTTCCGCTAACTTGTGACAAAAAATAAAATCTTCTATGAACTCACCATACTCCGTACGGAATACCTTTGGGTGTCTTCTTTCTAGAATGGGGTCATTTGTGGGGTTCCTATACTGCCCTGGCATTTTAGGGGCCCTAAACCGTGAGGAGTAGTCTTGAAACCAAATGTCGCAAAATGACCTGTGAAATCCTAAAGGTACTCATTGGACTTTGGGCCCCTTAGCGTACTTAGGGTGTAAAAAAGTGCCACACATGTGGTACCGCCGTACTCAGGAGAAGTAGTATAATGCGTTTTGGGGTGTATTTTTACACATACCCATGCTAAGTGGGAGAAATATCTCTGTAAATGACAATTGTTTGATTTTTTTTTACACACAATTGTCCATTTACATAGAAATTTCTCCCACCCAGCATGGGTATGTGTAAAAATACACCCCAAAACACATTATACTACTTTTCCTGAGTACGGCGGTACCACATGTGTGACACTTTTTTGCAGCCTAGGTGCGCTAAGGGGCCCAACGTCCTATTCACAGGTAATTTTGAGGCATTTGTTTTCTAGACTACTCCTCGCGGTTTAGGGCCCCTAAAATGTCAGGGCAGTATAGGAACCCCACAAGTGACCCCATTTTAGAAAGAAGACACCCCAAGGTATTCTGTTAGGTGTATGACGAGTTCATAGAAGATTTTATTTTTTTGTCAAAAGTTAGCGGAAAGTGACACTTTGTGGAAAAAAAACAATAAAAATCAATTTCCGCTAACTTTTGACAAAAAATAAAATCTTCTATGAACTCGTCATACACCTAACAGAATACCTTGGGGTGTCTTTTTTTCTAAAATGGGGACACTTGTGGGGTTCCTATACCGCCCTGGCATTTTACAGGCCCAAAACCGTGAGTAGTCTGGAAACCAAATGTCTCAAAATGACTGTTCAGGGGTATAAGCATCTGCAAATTTTGATGACAGGTGGTCTATGAGGGGGCGAATTTTGTGGAACCGGTCATAAGCAGGGTGGCCTTTTAGATGACAGGTTGTATTGGGCCTGATCTGATGGATAGGAGTGCTAGGGGGGTGACAGGAGGTGATTGATGGGTGTCTCAGGGGGTGGTTAGAGGGGAAAATAGATGCAATCAATGCACTGGGGAGGTGATCGGAAGGGGGTCTGAGGGGGATCTGAGGGTTTGGCCGAGTGATCAGGAGCCCACACGGGGCAAATTAGGGCCTGATCTGATGGGTAGGTGTGCTAGGGGGTGACAGGAGGTGATTGATGGGTGTCTCAAGGTGTGATTAGAGGGGGGAATAGATGCAAGCAATGCACTGGCAAGGTGATCAGGGCTGGGGTCTGAGGGCATTCTGAGGGTGTGGGCGGGTGATTGAGTGCCCTAGGGGCAGATAGGGGTCTAATCTGATAGGTAGCAGTGACAGGGGGTGATTGATGGGTAATTAGTGGGTGTTTAGGGTAGAGAACAGATGTAAACACTGCACTTGGGAGGTGATCGGACGTCGGATCTGCGAGCGATCTATTGGTGTGGGTGGGTGATCAGATTGCCCGCAAGGGGCAGGTTAGGGGCTGATTGATGGGTGGCAGTGACAGCGGGTGATTGATGGGTGGCAGTGACAGGGGGTGATTGATGGGTGGCAGTGACAGGGGGTGATTGATGGGTGATTGATAGGTGATTGACAGGTGATTGACAGGTAATCAGTGGGTTATTACAGGGGAGAACAGATGTAAATATTGCACTGGCGAATTGATAAGGGGGGGTCTGAGGGTAATCTGAGCGTGTAGGCGGGTGATTGGGTGCCCGCAAGGGGCAGATTAGGGTCTGATCTGATGGGTAACAGTGACAGGTGGCGATAGGGGGTGATTGATGGGTGATTGATGGGTAATTAGTGGGTGTTTAGAGGAGAGTAAACGCTGCGCTTGGGTGGTGATCTGATGTCGGATCTGCGGGCGATCTATTGGTGTGGGTGGGTAATCAGATTGCCCGCAAGGGACAGGTTAGGGGCTGATTGTTGGGTGGCAGTGACAGGGGGTGACAGGGGGTGATTGATGGGTGATAGGTGATTGGCAGGTGATTGACAGGTGATCAGTGGGTTATTACAGGGAAGGATAGATGTAAATAATGCCCTGGCGAATTGATAAGGGGGGGGTCTGAGGGTAATCTGAGCGTGTAGGCGGGTGATTGGGTGCCCGCAAGGGGCAGATTAGGGTCTGATCTGATAGGTAACAGTGATAGGGGGTGATTGATGGGTGATTGATGGGTAATTAGTGGGTGTTTAGAGAAGATAACAGATGTAAACAATACATTTGGGAGGTAATCTGACGGCGGGTTTGCGGGCGATCTAATGGTGTGGGTGGGTGATCAGATTGCCCGCAAGGGGCAGGTTAGGGGCTGATTGATGGGTGGCAGTGACAGGGGGTGATTGATGGGTGATAGGTGATTGACAGGTGATCAGTGGGTTATTACAGGGAAGAACAGATGTAATGAATGCACTGGTGAATTGATAAGGGGGGGTCTGAGGGCAATCTGAGCGTGTGGGCGGGTGATTGGGTGCCCGCAAGGGGCAGATTAGGGTCTGATCTGATAGGTAAAAGTGACAGGTAGTGATAGGGGGTGATTGATGGGTGATTGATGGGTAATTAGTGTGTTTAGAGGAGAGAATAGATGTAAACAATGGATTTGGGAGGTGATCTGATGTCGGATCTGCGGGCGATCTATTGGTGTGGGGGGGTGATCAGATTGCCCGCAAGGGGCAGGTTAGGGGCTGATTGATGGGTGGCAGTGACAGGGGGTGATTGATGGGTGATTGACGGGTGATTGACAGGTGATTGACAGGTGATCAGGGGGGATAGATGCATACAGTGCATGGGGGGGGGGGGTCTGGGGGGGGGTCTGGGGAGAATCTGGGGGGGGGGGGTAATCAGGAGGGAGCAGGGGGCAGGGGGGGGTATAAAAAAAAAATAGCGTTGACAGATAGTGACAGGGAGTGATTGATGGGTGATTAGGGGGGTGATTGGGTGCAAACAGGGGTCTGGGGGGTGGGCAGGGGGGGGTCTGATGGGTGCTGTGGGCGATCTGGGGCGGGGGGGGGGGGGGGAGAAAATCAGTGTGCTTGGTGCAGACTAGGGTGGCTGCAGCCTGCCCTGGTGGTCCCTCGGACACTGGGACCACCAGGGCAGGAGGCAGCCTGTATAATACACTTTGTAAACATTACAAAGTGTATTATACACTTTGTATGCGGCGATCGTCGGGTTAACATCCCGCCGGCGCTTCCGTATGGCCGGCGGGATGTTGCGGCGAGTGAGCGGCGACAGGCGGAGGATCGCGTCACGGATGACGCGATCGCTCCGCCCATGCTCAAACAAGGACCGCCGCCATTTGTCAATACGGCGGTCCTTGCGGCGTCTGCTTCCCGGCCGCCATTTGTCTATACGGCGGTCGGGAAGTAGTTAAGGATAGTCAATGAGATTCCTAGTTGATGCAAATTGTATGCAGCCTGTAAATAGGTTAATCAAAAGCAGCAGCTTCCCCAATGCCACATGGAGCCATGAATAGGAAGCTACATCATGCAGCCAGGATTAATATTGGGCCACAACAACACGCAGACAGGATTACCGGTAAATTTAAATGTTCCCATTAATTCCAGTGAGAATAACAATTCATATATTTCCCTTTGCCTTCCATGAAGCGCCACACAATTCCTACTTCAGACAGTGTGCCCTACTGGGACATAGATTTATAGAGCATGCTAGGACATTTAAGCAGTTACTTGTTTGATCTCGGTCTGGTAGTAGGGCAGATGCTTAAACAGATTCTATGGGACATTGAACATGCCAGAGAACATGGCAAAGACAACTGCTGCAAATCAGTTACATCGGAAACAACAAGTCATGAGTGGTGACCTCTGTCAGACAAATCCTGTCATAACATACAACACAGACCAAAGAAGACTTCATTTATGCTTTGCATTGTGAATTCCAATTAGACCAAAGGATCCCAACCATATACACACTTCATCTTCAAAGCATTCTACATAGTACCAGGTTCTGACTTTCCATCAGTGTGCTTCTGCTCATAAAAGGATATACAAGTAATTCCAAAAGACACTATAAAGCATCACTTTTAATAAATTAAAAAAATAACATCTTGTCAGGAAGTTAGGCAAAAAGTACGACTGGAGCAAGCTCTGTGAGTTAGGGCTGGCCTGATACTAATGCTACACACACAATTGCGACTATGGTCATTTGAAACAGCAGCTTAAAGCCAAAGGGTACCGATCAAAAAAAGGAACAGTCAGATACTCACCTAAGGAGAGGGAAGGCTCGGTCCTAATGAGCCTTCCATCTCCTCTCCCGGTGCCCTCGGTGCTGCGCTGGCTCCCCCGATCGCATCCGCCGCCGCAGGGACTTCGGAGGTCTCCGGGAGCACTCGGGCTTCCGAAGACGGACCGCTCCATACTACGTACGCGCAAGCGCGTCATAGAGGGCGCTCGCGCATGCGTAGTATGGAGCGGCCGCGTCATCGGGAGCCCGAGTGCTCCCGAAGGCTTCCGAAAGCTCCCGAAGGCATGCGGAAGTGGCAGTATTTGACCGAACTGGTCGAATACTGCCACGGGGGATCCTGCGCGGGACCGGGCACCGGGAGAGGAGAGGGAAGGCTCATTAGGACCGAGCCTTCCCTCTCCTTAGGTGAGTATCTGACTTTTCCTTTTTTTGAACGGTAAACATTCACTTTAATGATCGGTCTGCCGACAATCGGGTAAAGAACTCTACCAAACGATCATTAAGTACAACGACGGAACGAACGATATCGGCACGATGAGAAAATCCAACAGGACGGATCATATTGAACAACATCGTTACAAAACTATAGTGTGTACAGTTATCTGCCGAGCATGATCGTTACAACGGCCAATGCGCCTGCGTTGGATTTTGCCCAGCTTCCGTACTTCCTGTGTAGCGCGGCCCGTAACGATTGTTACATTATAAAATTTCAAACAAACTTTGTTTGCAAGTTAACTATCATATACAGTATTCTTATCTATTGTAACCCTATGTTTGATTTTTTTTTTTTATATATAATTATGTATGCAACATTTCCCTCTGATGGTTCTTTTCTGCGAGAACGATCGTTAATATGTGTAGGATGATAGCTGCATCCCATCGCTGCATTCCAGTCATTCCAATATTGTTCGTCTGGTAACTATCGTTCCTTGTAAACTATAGTTATCGCGAGAGTGTACGTAGCATGACACTAGACAGCTCTTGGCTGAGGCAGTCTCAGTCACACATCTAGCGAAGGCCTGCAGAGTTTACTAAATGATCTGAGATCTTTAAAGGGGACCTGAATTCCTGCACCGGACAGAAGAAGGAGAACATACTATGTTCCTTGCCGCCATTCATTCCCGCTCAAACGTTCGTTCCTGCCGATGATCGTTAGAGGGGAGATCAATGAATGGGAGCACAGTTCCCATTCATTGATCTAAGTCCCCGTGTGATAGTACGTACGCAAAAGAAAGTTATGCGCGAGGACATCTTGTGGCCAAATAGAAAAATTACACCTACAGACCTATATTTACAATTAAAATTAACTCCTTACCTCTCACACTCCATAATAGTTACCCAAATAAATAATAAAAAAAAAAAATTACATAGTTATTTTAGGGACTGAATTTTTTTTTAATATATATGTCAAGTGGGTATATTACTGTTACTTTTTTTTTTAATTATTGGCTTGTAATTAGTGATGAACGCACCTTTATTTCCAAATAAATAATGGCGCCATACATTGTCCTAGGGACATATTTTAAATGTTGTAATAACCTGGACAAAAGGGCAAATAAAATGTGTGGGTTTTATCCACAGTGAAACATTTTATTTTAGAACTATAATGGCCAAAATCTGAGAAATAATGTTTTCCCTTTTTCTTCTCATTATTCCCATTAAAATGCATTTAGAATAAAATAATTCTTAGCAAAAAGTACCACCCAAAGAAAGCCTAATTGGTGGTGAAAAAAAAAAAACATTGACCTCAATCCACTAAGCTTTATCAAGCGTTTGATAACTTACCTCATGGGTAAAATCTAATTTTGAATTCACTAAGGTGTTATAGATTTATTGAACGTTTTATTGATAAAACATTCAATAAATATATAACACATTAGTGGATTCAAAATTAGATTTTACCCATGAGGTAAATTATCAAACGTTTGATAAAGTGTTTGATAAAGCTTAGTGAATTGAGGCCAATGCGTAGATCATTTCAGTGTAATAAGTACTGATAAAGTTGTTGGCAGATGAATGGATGCAGCGTTGCAAGGTGAAAATGGCTCTAGTTTTTAAGGGGAAAAACCCTTGGCGGTGAAGTGGCTAGAGGTTATTATGCTGTTGTGTATCTTCTTGAACATTTTCACAAAGTATCAGACTCCAATCAGCTGATTAATTCAAAACATCTGCAAAGGGTTCCTATTTCATATACATTAGCTTCCTCTTTTAAGCCGAATTGATAAATGGACTTTTGCACGATATACAAATCGAGTTTCACCTGTATTGCTCCATTATGTATCCTGCCCCCCTTGGCAACAGTACATTGAAACTGGCGTTTCACCTTATTGCCCCTTACATTATGCAGAGTGGTTGCTCCGGAGCAGAATTGCCTGTCTATTGTTGGGTCCTCTTCTCTATTTACACTGTACTCCTCCTACCACCGTGCAGCAGCATATCTTCTTAGGCGCTCGACGCAGGTCATGTGACATTGGGAGCCTACAGAGAGACAAGTCAGCAGAGTGGTCGGAGAGGCACAGTGTGCAAGCTGAGGGTGATAGAGGACACACTAGCCACACTATATTGATGTCAAGTGGGGGGGGGGGGGGGAAAGAGAATAAATGAAGAAGCTGGGCACAGTCATCGCAGCATTGCTATGCTGTGTGCCCTGCTTAGCGGTAATTCGGGGCCCTGGCGGCTGCCACAGCCTGACCTACATCTCCCTCCAAGTTGCAACAACTCGGAGGGGGAATAGTATTGAACGCCGCCTCGGAGTTCAGCAGTAGCCGTAATTCGTCTCTCCCTGCGCTGAACTGCCTGGCGCAGAGACGCTGTGTACCCGGAGAGAAGGTACACAATAGCACAATACAGGTTTGCCGACAGTGAGGGGAGAGGAAAAGGTACACACATGCCAAAATATACTTTTACATGGGGGGAGGGGGATGAACACACTCCAAACACTACTGGTAACGTATACAAGAGAATGAACCAAGATGTGGTTTTGGAGGACATTTTGGGAGTATAAAATCTCGAGTATATACGGTAAGCTGGAGTTTCCAGCAAAACCAGTTCAGCAACAACACACGACATATTCACTGAAATAAAATTGGCAAAAACGTGCTTTTATAAGTAAACATTGCTAAAGAGATCTGTAAATACATTTTTAGAATTGTGTAAAGCTCCAATAGGCCACCATACAGAACTGAATGACATTGACTAAAAGGACCACGATCGCAAAAAAAGTAGGCAGTGAAAGAGAACCAGAGATGAACGTTTCACACAAAATAAACATATCAGTCGATAGCTTGTAAAGAATAAATGCTCTACCTGATAATTTTGCCGCTCTGGTGTGCCTTTTTTAGTGTTTTTTTTTTAACCATTATTGCGCCAGGAAAAATCAAACATGGCCGCCGGCACAAATCCCTTCTGCTTCCGGGTTATGAGTTGTTCTGGATGTGCTGTCTAGGCTATATGAGACTAGGCTGCTGTCTATGCTATATGAGAAAGGCTGCAGCCTTTCATCTGTGTGCTTTCATTTTGGTATGATGTGCAGCTGCCTGTAGGAAGTCTCTCTCATAGGAATGAAACTGCAGTCATCAGTATCTATGCAGACAGAGTGCACAAAGAGCACACAGATCAAATTGCCACACGTGTATGTTTCAGAGATTCTCTCTCAGCAGCAGCAGCCCCTCCAAAGTCATCACAGCTCTCAGTATGCAAAGCAGGAATTCTGAGCCAGGAGGTGGCAGGCTTGGGCTTGAAAAGACTCCACAAAAGAGTGACTCAGCTATTATGATTCCAGGTCAAACCTAGACTGAGCCAGTCGGGGATTCTTAGCACAGCTGATAATAGACTAATTAAGCAGATAAGAATGAAACTAAAAGCAGGGTAGGTGTTTACTGTCATATTCCCACTGATAAATGTAATAAAATACATGAGGATGCTTCGTCTCTGGTTCTCTTTAAAATATGACAGATCTGACAGGTTTTGGGACAGTCAATCTCCTCATGGGGTATTTTCAGGGTTTTCTTCGTGTTCAACAGCATTTCCTGAACAGCAGTTTAACTGCCAAAATGGTAAGATACAAGCCAGCCTCCCTACTCACTTGCACACTATTTTGTCAGACTGTTTTCAACAGCATTTCCTGAACAGCAGTTGCACAAAGAAAACCTTGAGAATTCCCCATGAAGAGATGGACTGGCCCAAAACCTGTCGGTTCTGTCAGATTTTAACTGCCTACGTTTTTCGCTATAATGTTCCTTTAAGAAGGCCAATACAGCACTATAGCCGGCAGAGCTGATTGGTCAGCCAACAATAATGGTTAATGAAGCACTCCCAATCATCACTTGTAATATGGTCAATGAGATGCACATAACTGACTTAAAGGGACACTTAAGTCAAACAAAAAAAATGCATTTTAGTCGCCTGGGGCTTCCAATAGCCCCCTGCAGCTGTCCGGTGCCCTCGCCGTCTCCCTCCGATCCTCCTGGCCCCGCCAGCAGCCACTTCCTATTTCGGTGACAGGAGCTGACAGGCTGGGGACGCGAGTGATTCTTCGCGTTCCTGGCCACAATAGTGCCATCTATGCTGCTATAGCATATATCATATACCATATAGCAGCATAGAGGGTGCTAATGTGTCTGGGAACGCGAAGAATCACTCGCCTCCCCAGCCTGTCAGCTCTTGTCACCGAAGCAGGAAGTGGCTGCTGGCTGGTCCAGGAGGATCGGAGGGAGACAGCGAGGGCACCGGACAGCTGCAGGGGGCTATTGGAAACCCTAGGTGAGTAAAACTCATTTTTTTTGTTTTACTTAAGTGTCCCTTTAATACAGTTTGGTTGACTGAATGCAAAGCTGCTTTCAGATACACTTCCTGTCAATTTTGATAAGCCCAGTTACAAGTTGCATAAAATTTTATGTAATCACAATCATAATATTGTAAACAATCTCTGAGCAACAACACTATCCATATAGTGACCCTATATAGTGTCCTTTGCCTCAAAGCGCTCAAACAGAACACGTTAGCAGCAAAACAAATTTTTTTTTTTCCTAGCACAGTTAATGCATAACATCATAACATGGTATGTGGCTGAATATTCACTATTTACAGAGAATATCATCGCATGATATGATAATGGTCTCTTTTATGTTTGCTTATCCAGCTGTGTGAACTACAAATTGCACGTGGCAATCAGCATGCGGGAACGGCCAATTCACCTTCTTCTCCGAAGCCATAAAACCACAACAGTATGGCCAACCTGTCAGGAACCGGCCCGCGGCACGCCTGCGTATACGGTTCCCGACTGCGGGTTTGACCAGATTAAGCGGGGAACAGCCTTATTTAAGCTACAAACAAGGCTGGAACCCCTCAAACACTTCCCACTGCCACCACTAGCGTTGCTAGACACGTTCACTCAGCTATCGAGTGCTCAATACGCAATCTGCGTTTTCGTATTTGGGTCAGCTTTGCGCTTAGGCCAAATACGGGAACGCCACGCACCCACACACACACACAGTTGCAATCTTACACTGTCGTGAAGCAAAGACCCACTAACAGTCGTTCCGAACGATACTGTTAGCCACTCTGCTGTCGCTACTCGCACTGGCGTTGTTCGTACGTTGGGTCAGCTGCGCGCTTAGGCCAACGTATGACAAACACCCCCACACACAATGCAATTACAATTTCATACGGTAGTGTTGCTCAAGCGTACAATTAGGCATTAACTTATACACGGTTACACTTCAGTCTCTTCTAGGCTATGAGTGTTAGTTTAGTACGGCAGAAGTCAAACTTATTAAATAATAATTTAATATTCTAGAAAAACATAGAACAGTGCAGAACTTAATATATACAAAAAGATTACAAAAAACAAAGTAAAAATGTTACAAGATAAAAGTTACAAAAATAACACACACGGATATTTGCGTAAAATAAAAATGGGGATTAAAAAAAAACGTTACCAGCTTAGGTTAGAACGTTGTTTGACGGGAGGACGCCGTTTCGACCAGGAGTCGCGATCCTCCCTAGCTATTCGCTACCTCCGAGAGAAGACAGTCACTAGGCATCCGCCTCTGCTTTTTATACTCTGAGCTACGCCTGGAGGCTGCAACTTCCTTGGGGAGGGGAGGAACTAGGTTTTAATTAAATCTCAGACATATTCCATTTCCAGGTAAAAGTCCATACATCAAAGATTGTGAAGTGAGCCTTTCAACTCCAGGTGAAAACTTGATTACGGCTTTTTCCTGTCTCAGTTCTCAGACATAAATGGGATTTCCAGAGATCCACATACATGAAAAGGGTACTATAGCACCTCCACTAATGATTTAATTTCCACAGGTAAAAAATGGTATCAACAGGACTTCACCCATTTCTAATAGCCTGTCATGTACATTTCAAACGTTCCTGTGTTAGTCTCCAGACTCTGGTCCTCTGGCTTTGTGTATTGAGACAATAGGCCGTCTCCTGAGTTCAAACAGTCAGGCAGATAATCCCATTAGCACTCTCAGAGGAACTGCATACAGACTCAAAGCACCTGATATGGTCAAGACAATCACCCATTTCCTTGCCCCAAGCAACTCAAGGTAACCTGCTCCCTTCTGGCAGAAAAAAATGAAAGAATATGTTCCTGTTATCCTTAATATCATCAGCACCTCAATATATCTCCACACAACCGTTACTAAAAAAGGATCCAAAAACTAAATTGAATTCCCCGCCCCTCAGTCTATGTTGTCCAGATATAAAGAGCTGGCCATGGCATTCTATTAGCTTTCATTTAAAAAAAAATGGGGCTGCCAAATTTAAGCCCAGAGTAAAGCCAAAAGACAGCTCACCCTGCTACAGCAAAGCTCCTGGGTGGGGTTAAGAAAGATTCCACCTCTGAGTTGTGGCCGAGTTGTGGCTATTGCCAGCGGCTAAATTAACTAGTTGTTTTGATAATTTGAGCTCCCGCTATTTCTGGTACTTTAAATTAGTCACTGAGCGACGTTATAGCCGTAATTCGCATTACGGCCTATGACTGTGCCCAAATCATCGGAGCAGCGATGCGCTGAAATTAGCTGTTGTTGTCTATTACCCCTCCGATCCACACTGCTGTAAACAATACTGACAGATGTATATATCCATCTACCTAAAGCTGCTAGGTGGTAAAAAGGAAGAGAGGCTGGGTATAAGCAGTATGTGGCGCAGAATACCAATCCCTTCCCCAGCCAATACCTTCCCATAGTCACTAACAGTCCCACCTGTGAGGTAATCAATGAGCTTTAAAGAGAACATGAACTGAAAATAAAAAGTCAAAATACCCATACACACATCATACTTACCTCCCATGTAGTCTACTCCTCAATCTCTTTCTCCTCTCCTGCGTCCCATTTGTCCACCGTGATCAATGGAATTCTCCGTCCTCCATTTTTAAAATGGCCATTTCCCCATAACAGCTTCCTGGTCAGCACACTGTTTACAGAGAATATCATTCTCTGTGTAAATATACCAGTTTATGAAACGGCAGGACCACATTTAACAATTGTAGCCATTGAGGTATAGTAGGAGGATCAGTGGCCATCCATTTCAGGACAATAGTCTTTCTTGCCATGAATAAGGTCTCCCTGAGCAATGTTTTTTTGGAATTGGCTTTCTATTCCCACTTCCAAAATTCCCAAAATACAAAGTTTAGCTTTGATAGGGATAGTAAATTTGACTATATGCGATAAGAAATTAACAACTTGGGACCAGACATTATGAGACATTCCCATATTAAATGCCAAAAATTTGCATCCTGATACCCACACTCAGGACAATTAGAGTAGGGGCTATTAAGGCGTCATCCCATTCTTCTTCCTCTATATCCGCCACACATACATCCCATTTCTCTTTTAAGGTCTCAGAAACTGGCATTGAAGTACTATGAATGGGTGAAGTGTAAATAGAGGATAGGAGACCTTGCATAACTTGTGTTCTAAGAACCCCTATAAGGGGTGTTCAGAAAACTGTATATTAAGATTTAGGAATTGAGCCCTCATACAATGTATAAGTTGTTGTAGATACCTATAAAAAAAAAAAAGTCTGAAGAGGATCAAAGAGCTGCTGGAGCCGAGCAAAATCCCTAAATTGACCCTGTTCAGATACATGTCCCAATTTAGTAATTCCTTTATTTTTCCATAGATCAGCATCCGAAAAGGAGTTAAGGTGTTCAAATAGCTTATTATTCCAAAGACTGCTAGACTCCAACAACCCTACAAATCCAATAGTCCTATTAGTTATGTTCCAAATTGTACAAGCATGTGTATGCAGCACTGTATTATGGAGCGGAGATTGCAATTTAGGAGCCTGCAGGTAAGAATGTAGATCTTATGCTACATATTGGGCCAATAACTGCTCAGATACAGGAATTTCGAGTTGGGTAGTTACCCAAGCCTGAAGAAATCTCTACTGTCCAGCTAAGTAACATAAGCGAAAATTAGGAAGGGCCAGCCCTACAAATAATTTGGGACACTGTAACTTCCTAATTCCAACCCGTGCCCTGGCACCGTTCCACACAAATGACGTAAGAAGACTATCCAGCTTATTAAAGTACCGTTTAGGAATATAAACCATAGAATGCTCAAGACTATAAAGCAGTTTGGTAAGAATAATAATTTAAAGAAGGTCAATTCTACCAAGAACATTAAGAGGGAGATGTTTCCAAAGTTTAATCTTTGTCTTCACAAAATCAATAAGTGGGAGAATATGGAGTTCAAGAAATATGGCAGGAGAGTTAAAGGTAACCTGAACCGAGAAGGATATGGATTTTTCCTTTTAAAATAATACCAGTTGCCTGACTCTCCTGATCCTGTGTCTCTAATACATTCAGCCACAGCCCCTCAACAAGCATGCAGATCAGATGCTCTGACTGAAGTCAGACTGGATTAGCTGCATGCTTGTTTCAGGTGTGTGATTCAGCCACTACTGCAGCCAAAGAGATCAGCAGGACTGCCAGGCAACTGGTATTGTTTAACCACTTGCCGACCGCCTACTTCATATTGGCGGCGGCAAAGTGGCAGCCCCAGGACCACGTAACGCAGATTGGCGTCAGGTCCTGGGGCACTCTCTGGCCGGGGATCGCGCGCTGGGATGCGCGCGCATCCGCCGGCAATAGGCTCCGCCCACCCGCGACGTCAACCCGCCGGCCAATCGGAAGCGCCGGCGGGTTGTTAACCCGACAATCGCCGGATAGGAAGTGTATAATACGCTTTGTAATGTTTACAAAGTGTATTATACAGGCTGCCTCCTGCCCTGGTGGTCCCAGTGTCCGAGGGACCACCAGGGCAGGCTGCAGCCACCCTAGTCTGCACCCAAACACACTGATCTGCCCCCCCCTGCCCCCTGATCGCCCACAGTACCCCTCAGACCCCCCCCTGCCCACCCCCCAGACCACCGTTTGCACACAATCACCCCCCTAATCACCCATCAATCACTCCCTGTCACGCTATTTTTTTTTTAGTCCCTAAACTGCCCCCTGCTCCCTCCTGATCACCCCCCCACCCCTCAGATTCACCCCAGACCCCCCCCAGACCCTCCCCCCCCCTGTGTACTGTATGCATCTATCCCCCCTGATCACCTGTCAATCACCTGTCAATCACCCGTCAATCACCCCCTGTCACTGCCACCCATCAATCAGCCCCTAACCTGCCCCTTGCGGGCAATCTGATCACCCACCCACATCAATAGATCGCCCGCAGATCCGACATCAGATCACCTCCCAAATCCATTGTTTACATCTATTCTCTCCTCTAAACACCCACTAATTACCCATCAATCACCCATCAATCACCCCCTATCACCACCTGTCACTTTTACCCATCAGATTAGACCCTTGCGGGCACCCAATCACCTGCCCACACGCTCAGATTGCCCTCAAACCCCCCCTTATCGATTCGCCAGTGCATTATTTACATCCGTTCTTCCCTGTAATAACCCACTGATCACCTGTCAATCACCCCCTGTCACTGCCACCCATCAATCAGCCCCTAACCTGCCCCTTGCGGGCAATCTGATCACCCACCCACACCAATAGATCGCCCGCAGATCCGACATCAGATCACCTCCCAAGTGCAGTGTTTACATCTCTTCTCTCCTCTAAACACCCACTAATTACCCATCAATCACCCCCTATCACCACCTGTCACTGTTACCCATCAGATTAGACCCTAATCTGCCCCTTGCGGGCACCCAATCACCCGCCCACACCTCAGAACGCCCTCAGACCCCAGCCCTGATCACCTCGCTAGTGCATTGCTTGAATCTATTTCCCCCCTCTAATCACACCTTGAGACACCCATAAATCACCTCCTGTCACCCCCTAGCACACCTACCCATCAGATCAGGCCCTAATTTGCCCCGTGTGGGCTCCTGATCACTCGGCCAAACCCTCAGATCCCCCTCAGACCCCCTTCCGATCACCTCCCCAGTGCATTGATTGCATCTATTTTCCCCTCTAACCGCCCCCTGAGACACCCATCAATCACCTCCTGTCACCCCCTTAGCACTCCTATCCATCAGATCAGGCCCAATACATCCTGTCATCTAAGAGGCCACCCTGCTTATGACCGTTTCCACAAAATTTGCCCCCTCATAGACCACCTGTCATCAAAATTTGCAGATGCTTATACCCCTGAACAGTCATTTTGAGAAATTTGGTTTCCAGACTACTCACAGTTTTGGGCCCGTAAAATGCCAGGGCAGTATAGGAACCCCACAAGTGACCCCATTTTAGAAAGAAGACACCCCAAGGTATTCTGTTAGGTGTATGATGAGTTCATAGAAGATTTTATTTTTTGTCAAAAGTTAGCGGAAATTGGATTTTTATTGTTTTTTTCACAAAGTGTCATTTTTCACTAACTTGACAAAAAAATAAAATCTTCTATGAACTCACCATACCCCTAACGGAATACCTTGGGGTGTCTTCTTTCTAAAATGGGGTCACTTGTGGGGTTCCTATACTGCCCTGGCATTTTAGGGGCCCTAAACCGTGGGGAGTAGTCTAGAAAACAAATGCCTCAAAATGACCTGTGAATAGGACGTTGGGCCCCTTAGCGCACCTAGGCTGCAAAAAAGTGTCACACATGTAGTATCGCCATACTCAGGAGAAGTAGTATAATGTGTTTTGTGGTGTATTTTTACACATACCCATGCTGGGTGGGAGAAATCTCTCTGTAAATGGACAATTGTGTGTAAAAAAAAAATAAAAAATGTGTCATTTACAGAGATATTTCTCCCACCCAGCATGGTTATATGTAAAAATACACCACAAAACACATTATACTACTTCTTCTGAGTACGGCGATACCACATGTGTGACACTTTTTTGCAGCCTAACTGTGCTAAGGGGCCCAAAGTCCAATGAGTACCTTTAGGATTTCACAGGTCATTTTGAGACATTTGGGTTCAAGACTACTCCTCACGGTTTAGGGCCCCTAAAATGCCAGGGCAGTATTGGAACCCCACAAATGACCCCATTCTAGAAAGATGACACCCCAAGGTATTCTGTTAGGTGTATGATGAGTTCATAGATTTTATTTTTTGTCAAAAGTTAGCGGAAATTGGATTTTTATAGTTTTTTTCACAAAGTGTCATTTTTCACTAACTTGTGACAAAAAATAAAATCTTCTATGAACTCACCATACCCCTAACGGAATACCTTGGGGTGTCTTCTTTCTAAAATGGGGTCACTTGTGGGGTTCCTATACTGCCCTGGCATTTTAGGGGCCCTAAACCGTGAGGAGTAGTCTAGAATCCAAATGCCTCAAAATGACCTGTGAATAGGACGTTAGGCCCCTTAGCGCACCTAGGTTGCAAAAAAGTGTCACACATGTGGTATCGCCGTACTCAGAAGAAGTAGTATAATGTGTTTTGGGGTGTATTTTTATACATACCCATGCTGGGTGGGAGAAATCTCTCTGTAAATGGACAATTGTGTGTAAAAAAAAATCAAATAATTGTCATTTACAGAGATATTTCTCCCACCTAGCATCTGTATGTGTAAAAATACACCCCAAAACACATTATACTACTTCTCCTGAGTACGGCGGTACCACATGTGTGGCACTTTTTCGCACCCTAAGTGCGCTAAGGGGCCCAAAGTCCAATGAGTACCTTTAGGATTTCACAGGTCATTTTGCGACATTTGGTTTCAAGACTACTCCTCACGGTTTAGGGCCCCTAAAATGCCAGGGCAGTATAGGAACCCCACAAATGACCCCATTTTATAAAGAAGACACCCCAAGGTATTCCGTTAGGAGTATGGTGAGTTCATAGAAGATTTTATTTTTGTCACAAGTTAGCGGAAAATGACACTTTGTGAAAAAAAACAATTAAAATCAATTTCCGCTAACTTGTGACAAAAAAAAAAAATCTTCTAAGAACTCACCATACTCCTAATGGAATACCTTGGGGTGTCTTCTTTCTAAAATGGGGTAATTTGTGGGATTCCTATACTGTCCTGGCATTTTAGGGGCCCTAAACCGTGAGGAGCAGTCTTGAAACGAAATTTCTCAAAATGACCTGTGAAATCCTAAAGGTACTCATTGGACTTTGGGCCCCTTAGTGCAGTTAGGGTGCAAAAAAGTGCCACACATGTGGTATCGCCGTACTCAGGAGAAGTAGTATAATGTGTTTTGGGGTGTATTTTTCCACATACCCATGCTGAGTGGGAGAAATATCTCTATAAATTGACAATTGTGTGTTAAAAAAATAAAAAAATTGTCATTTACGGAGATATTTTTCCCACCCAGCATGGGTATGTGTAAAAATACACCCCAAAACACATTACACTACTTCTCCTGAGTACGACAATACCACATGTGTGGCACTTTTTTGCAGCCTAACTGCGCTAAGGGGCCCAAAGTCCAATGAGCATCTTTAGGCTTTACAGGGGTGCTTACAATTAGGCACCCCCCAAAATGCCAGGACAGTGAACACACCCCACAAATGACCCCATTTTGGAAAGTAGACACTTCAAGGTATTCAGAGAGGAGCATAGTGAGTCCGTGGCAGATTTCATTTTTTTTTGTCGCAAGTTAGAAGAAATGGAAACTTTTTTTTTTTTTTTCCCCCTGTCACAAAGTGTCATTTTCCGCTAACTTGTGACAAAAAATAAAATCTTCAATGAACTCACCATGCCTCTCACTGAATACTTTGGGATGTCTTCTTTCCAAAATGGGGTCATTTGGGGGGTATTTGTACTATCCTGGAATTTTAGCCCCTCATGAAACCTGACAGGTGCGCAGAAAAGTCAGAGATGCTTGAAAATGGGAAAATTCACTTTTTGCACCATAGTTTGTAAACGCTATAACTTTTACCCAATCCAATAAATATACACTGAATGGTTTTTTTTTTTATCAAAGACATGTAGCAGAATAACTTTCGCGCTCAAATGTATAGGAAATTTTACTTTATTTGAAAAATGTCAGCACAGAAAGTTAAAAAAGTCATTTTTTTGACAAAATTCATGTCTTTTTTGATGAATATAATAAAAAGTAAAACTCGCAGCAGCAATCAAATAGCACCAAAAGAAAGCTGCATTAGTGACAAGAAAAGGAGGTAAAATTCATTTAGGTGGTAGGTTGTATGACTGAGCAATAAACCGTGAAAGCTGCAGTGGTCCGAATGGAAAAAAAGGCTCTGGTCCTTAAGGGGTTTTATGACTGCAGTCCTTAAGTGGTTAAAAGGAAACATCCATATCTCTCTCAGTTTAGGTTACCCTTAACCATGTCTAGACCAAGATATTTAAAGGAATCTACTTTAAGGTTTCAATAAGCTAACCCCTCCTGTGAGATCTTCCTTGAGCTTTCCCATCTGATGAGGGCTTTTTTTTTCTATTAGCTTCCCCTTGATGATGTCATTTATGAACTCTCCCTTCCCTTGAGGTGTCTGAGGTTTCCTCTCCTGTGAGGTTTTCCTTGAGCTTTCCCATTGGATGAGATTATTTTTGAGCTCTCCCCTCCTGTGAGGTTATAAGCTCTCCACTTCTGTAAGATTTCTGGTTATTCTAAAGGTGGCCATACATCCAGTGATTTTAACGGTCGATCGACCAAGGGAAAGCTCTCTCTCTGATCGGAGAGAGATCTGTTGGCCGCCATACACCACAGGTTGATTCCCGATCAATTTCAGCATGAAATCTCTTGGGAATCTGCCTCATGACGCCCCATCCACTGCCTTGCCATCTCCACTGCAGCCCCCTAGTGTAAATCTTCCCCTCCTGTGCATGCATTTATAATGTACCTGTCCGATGTCACCAGCCGCAGTGCCCATGCATCTTTCGCTTCCTCCATTTGCACGTCAACAGCTACCTCAGTACCACATGCTATACGTGCCTCATGCTATATACCGGCAGTGTGTGAGGCGCAAATGGAGGTAGTGGTAGATGGATGGGCACTGCAGCGGGCGACATCAGTCAGGTAAAGTATAAATGCAAGCACAGGAGGGGCACAGGCCGGGAGTTCTGTTGCATTCCTCGCCCATCCCCATATAACAAGCCGTTACCGATGTGCGCACGATCAAGCCTGCTGACCAGAGATTTACCAGCATGTCCGAGCGATACATGCAACCAACTTGCTCTTGGGGGCACCGATTTTCATCCAATTTGGTAATAATTAACGAATCGAATGGTCGATCGGCTGCTAATCTGAGTAATGTATGGGCACCTTCAAGCTGTGTGCGATCTCTTCCCTTCGGTAGACTACATTAAACATACATCACAGTGAACGCTCTATACTATGCATTACAGCCTGGAAAATGTTGCAATGCAGAATCTACCTCAGACTACAGAAAAATATTTCCACCATTATCATTCCCAGCATTTTAAAATTAACAATTTTTCATGAGTATTATAGAACATAAAGTACTTCTATTTGCCTGAAGTAATATTTTTTCTTAGAGAAGCTTGATATAAAAGTAGGAATATCAGAGATAAAACTGTTATTTGTGTATACTTGCCACCAATTAATCACTTTACAGAGTGCCAAGTAATATCTCCAGTAAAAACAGTGCATTTGCCACGAGTTACTCATACAAAGCCATGCTGGAACATGCTGTGATATGGTGTTACTAAGAACCACTGAATATTTGCTAAAGTCAATGTTTTCTTATAAGACTGTAGCTAAATGTAATAGGACTAGGCTGGAGGTGCTCAGCATTTTACTATGATAGAGCTCTGTTAACTCTCTGTGATACAGCAAGTTCAATCAAGAAATTATACCTGTTCTTTACCCATGTTTGGACGTATACATGTAATTTAGGTGCCGGGAAATTTGGGTGCATTGTAAAACCAACAAACAGCTCACCCTGCTCCAGTAAAAGTCTTGGCAGGGCTGTGGAGTCGGAGTCAGAGAAATTTTGGGTACCGGAGTCGGCGTTTGAGTTGGTGGTTTCATAAACTGAGTCGTTGGATGAGTTTTGTACCAAATCCACAGCCCTGGTAAGTATTAGACTAAGGAGTCAGAGTCGAGGAGGCTGAGCCATTTTGGGTACCTAGAGTCGGAGGTTTCATAAACTGAGGAGTCGGAGGTTTCATAAACTGAGGAGTTGGATGATTTTTTTTACCGACCCCACAGCCCTGAGTCATTGCAGCGTTAATTACTATTCCCCCTCCAGGCTGCTGTGGACTCTGGGAAAATATGTAATTTGTCTGCCAGCTATTGCTGCCAGCCAAATTACGCTGTTTTTATCGTAATTTGGGCTCCAGCGCCCAAATTACTGACTGAGCACCACTATAGCTGTAATTCACATTGTGGCCTAGGGCAGCGCTGTCTGGGCCCAAATTTCCAGCTCCATTTTTGCCCGATTTGTGTGTGGACAGGCTCTTGAAGTGTCCATTATCACAAATGTGAAAAAAAAAATGTTCTTGTTGCAAAAGAGCTGATAATAAAATTTTCATAATTTTCCAGTTGGGTGCAAAGGATACGTCAACAGCCTTTATGCGCATAAAGTTTACTCATTATAATGAAGTTAATCATTCAGCTGTCCTCTACAACAATATCAAAGTTGCCAGAGGAAACTGCATTATGTCCCGAGAAGGAATCACATTTCAGCACAGTGTATGCGATAAGCAGATCACACGCAGATCACACACCAACATCCAGCAGAAGTGGTGGGTGCAGGACCAAGTATTCAAAGTCTTTACAAGTAGCCAAAGAAGGTCCGCACACCACTTAACAGGAAATTTTTTTGGCTCCTTCACCATATACACACAGCATCAAACATAAAACAGACGACCGTTTTGGAGACACACATGGTTCCCCTTTGTCAAGGCACAGTTACAATTGACCCGAAACGATCGCCTGTTTTATGATCGATTATGCGTATCTGGTGATGGAGCAATGAGCAGTTCCTGTTAAAGTCGCGTGCTTTGGATACTCGAATGCAAACAACTGTCTTGATCCAGCGAGGTTTTGCACAACTGCAGTGTGATTCCATGCATTATAAAGTGCCAAGCGTTGCTATGGCCACCTGTAATGCAGGCAGCACGCAAATAGGGTAGGGGCCTAAATCCACATTTAAAAAGGAACCTTTCTACTGGAGAAGGTCAGTATGATAATAATAATTTCAAATTGATGCAAATTCTATGTTATTATGATGCAAAAATCACCAGCTACTGCATTTTATCCAATACCATGTATTATAATATTGGCATTAACTGGAAATACATTAGCATCTCAAATGCAATGAGAGATCATGAGTGATGGGCTAGCACCTCAAGGTATTAAAGCAAACATAGTCTGCGAGTTTCACATAGAGAAAAGTCCGATACTTACCTCAGTAGAGGGAAGCCTGAGGATTCTCCAGAGGCTTCCCATGTCCTCCTCCAGGCCACCACTTCTCACTTGGACCCTCTGAATGTTTGCAGCCATGCTCATACGCCAACCAATACTGCCACACTGCAGAGGACTGCTCATGCCTGCGCAGTAGCACGGAGCTGCTCGTGCTCAGCGGAAAAAGCCAAGCCCGATCGGCTACTGTGCAGGCGCAGTGCGGCGCACTCCGTTGGCAAACTCTTGTGGAGGAGGTTTCGGGGGTCCTAGTGCTGGAACAGAAGGGGCGAGGAGGACGAGGGAGGCTTCTGGGTTATCTAGAGGTTTCCCTCTACTGAGGCATCTATCTTTTTTCTTTTTCAGAACTCACAGGTACTCTTTAAAGAGAACCCGAGGTGGGTTTGAAGATTATTATCTGCATACAGCGGCTGGATCTGCCTATACAGCCCAGCCTCTGTTGCTATCCCAAACCCCCCTAAGGTCCCCCTGCACTCTGCAATCCCTCATAAATCACAGCCATGCTGCTGACACACAGCTTGTCAGAGCTGGCTGTGTTTATCTCTATAGTGTCAGTCTGCTGCTCTTCCCGCCTCCTGCAGAACTCCAGTCCCCGCCTGCATCCCTTCCCTCCCTGCTGATTGGAGGGAAGGGACGGGGGCAGGGACCGGAGCTATGCAGGAGGCGGGGGAGCAGCTGAGACTGACACTACAGATGTAAACACAGCCTCACAGCATTTATGAGGCATTGCAGAGTGCAGGGGGACCTTAGTGGGGTTTGGGATAGCAACAGAGGCTGGGCTGTATAGGCAGATCCAGCCTCTGTATGCAGATACCATTCTGTAAACACACCTCGGGTTCTCTTTAAGCCCCTGGAAGTATATAATAAGATCCGTCCAGCTGTGCCACACACTTAAAGCACAACTGAAGTGAAAAGAATATGGAGGCTGCCATATTTACTTCCCTTCAAACAATACCAGTTGCCTGGCTAGCCTGCCGGTCTATTTGGCTGCAGTAGTGTTTGAATCACACCAGAAACAAGCATGCAGATAATCTGATGTCAGAAACACCTGATCTGCTGCATAGGGTTTTTTTTCTTTGGGGATTCTTGTAAGGGCCAAGAATACCTAGGTGAAAAGTAGGGAGAGACCAGGAGCCCAATGGTGCAGTTTCTTCGGGTATAGAGAGGATAAACTCATAAATATATACTCACAAAGGTGGGTTGCAGCTCCTGCAACCACCGTATCGGCCTGCAGGGAATTAACCGTCCCTGCTTGGTGCTCCTGGATACTGGATGGTCACTCTTCTGTGGCACGATAGACTTTCCAGAAAAACTGCAAAGCTATTACCTCCAAAGGAGGTCTGACTGTTAGTGGGTAGGATGGGTAGGAGGCGCCCAATGCATGTTCTATTTCGGTATTTTTAAATGCAAATAAAAAAAAAATGAATAAAAAGAGAGGCAATTGCTAACCTCTCCAGAAGATATAGACACCAGTTCAACTGGAAAACAGTTTTTTATTCAAAAAGCAATCTGACACGGGTCATGGCCCACTTCATCAGGTCAATACAAAATGCCTTGATAGCATAGGGGATAGAGTGTAGGCGCCTCTAAACTATCCCCTATGCTATCAAGGCATTTTGTGTTCACCTGAGGAAGCGGGCCATGACCATTGAAACTCGTTCTCAGATTGCTTTTTAAATAAAAAAAAAAAAAATTCTCCAGTTGAACTGGTGTCTATATCTTCTGGAGAGGTAAGCAATTACCTCTTTTTATCATATAATTTTTTTATTTGCATTTAAAAATACCAAAATAAAACATACATTGTGCGCCTCCATCCTACCCAGTACTAATCTGCTGAATGCTTGTTCTGGGTCTATGGCTACAAGTATTAGAGGCAGATGATCAGCAGGATAGCGGGGCAATTGGAATTGCTTACAATGGAAATAAATATGGTCACCTCCATACACCTCACGCTTCAGTTGTCCTTTAAAAAGGAACAATATTCCACATCAAAGACACAAACTCTTCCCCTCCTTGGCATCCACAGCATAAAATGGGTGTCTGGACTCAGGATACCATCTGTGTCCCTGTGTATGGCTGTGCCCTTGTAGTCCCAGTGTTTCCTGGTGCCCACTTCTGTCTATAATGCAGAACAAGCCTGCAGTATTACTTTGCCAAGACTAAGTTCTGCTGAACCCCGGGGGCCTAATGTGTGCTTAATTTATGGTTTAGGGCCCGTTCACACTGCACGCGTTTCCAGCCGCGTTTTGGAAACGCGTGCAGGTGGCCAAAACGCACGACATCAGACATTGCATAGAGTGCAATGTCTAATGTTCACACTGTGCGGTCCGGGAACGCATGCTGCACGCAGATTTTGCAAAAACGCGCGGCTGTCCCATTCACTTTTCAGTGATGGGATCAGCCACGCAACGCACACAAACGCGGATGGCCATGCGTTCGTACGCGTTGCGGTCCGCACGCGTTCCGCACGCATGGCCATCCGCATTTCTGATCTGAACGGGCCCTTAGGATTTGTGATTCCAACAACCACCGACCTGCAAGACCATGAACTATAATTGTTACATATTGTACAGAGACCCAGTATAATGCAGGTCTACAAGAATATGAAAAGATGAAAAGAAAAAAAAGTGTGCTTACTCGCAGAGCAGAATTCCATTCTCCAGGCCCGTGCGGAAGTCTCGCTCGCCAAAACTTCTGCCTGTGACTTGCTGACAAAAGAAAAGAAGAAATAATTACTTTGTGCACATTGGATGGTAATGATGTGGTTATTGCTCATATAGTTACAGTGTGTAGCGCATAGCACTTTACAGAGTACGCTGAATATTGCAGGTCCCCACAGCCAGGTATAGACGTAAACAAGTTTCCAGCCAATCCAAATCACTTTGATTCAATCTGCCGGAAATGCATTGCCCTAGGTGATCAGATTGATGTCATTTTGATTGCAAGTGGAAGAGGAGTGGTGTGGGACTGATGGCCACATATCGTTGCACTGCACTGACCATTACAACACTAGGGAGTCAATCAATGCTTGATATACTGCATTTCTGCTGAAATTGCACTAGGCGTAATGGCACATGCTTAGCGATTTTTGTAGCGCTTTGCAGTAGCTATTCTGGGCATGAGCCTAGCAATTTCCTATTCATGCCTCGCAATTTGGAGCATTTGGGTGTAGTGATTTTGTAATGCTTGTAAACACTGATCTGCAAGTGAACAACTGTGGACAAAAAAAACGCTTTGAAAAATAGTTCTTTTCAGCGCTTTTCCACTTTTCCTATACTTTACATTGAGGCGTAATCACCTCCAAAATGCTGCAGGACCCACATTTTTCAAGGAAAAAAAAAATCCCTTACAAACACATAAGTTAAGCGCTTTCGAAGCGCTAGCGATTTAAAAAAAAAGTGTTCAGAAGCACTCTTGGTGTGCACAAGCCCTAAGCCACCGTCTAGCACCAGTTGGAGGGAAGCCAGCTTATCTGCCACTATGATTTGGGGAGGTCAGTGGAATTCAGAACATACAGACCACATGCAGATATGATGTCCTGGCCAGGGATCAAACCTAATGCTCTAGCTATCCACTACTTGTTTCTGTTAGAGATTACTGCATGCCTATATTGGTCAGTTCTCTACAGTTCATCATGAGCTGAAAAGTTTAAACTGGGCATAATTAAACAAATAAATACCACCATTGGAGCTCGAGATGAGAGGGATATGGAGGCTGACAGGTTTATTTCCTTTTAAATAATGCACATTGCCCGACTGTCCTGCTGATCTTCTGCCTCTAAGGGCATACACGGCTTGTTTTATATTATCAATTGAGCCGCTGATGGCTCGATTGATAATATTCAACCTGTCCGTTACCCCGCCGGATCGTTTCTGCGCACGATACCGGCGGGAAGAACAATGTGAGCAAACGAAACGCTGATTAGCAGCGCCCGCAGGGACGAGCAGGAATCGATCCGCGCGGACAAGCGGTGACACGTCGGCATCGAGCCGCCGAGTGCCCAGCATTATACTTTTAGCCATAGACCCTGAACAAGCATGCATATCAGAGGTCTATGACAAATCTGACAAGTTTAGCCGCATGCTTTATTCTGGTGTGTGATTTAGACCTTACTGACCAGAAAGGTCAACAGGGCTGTCATTTATTGCAAGTATTCATCTGTATAACTTCTAGTGTAATAGTAATCAGGGTTGCACTATACACCCCCTCCCCCCCCACCCAAAAAAAAAAAAAGAAAGGGCAAAGGTCACAGTACACCTTTTTATCCTCTTCCCCAACAGATAGTTCTCGGATCGTACACTAAAAGTATAATTTTCAGAGAAAAATTGGCCAAGCCATCACATAAATGTGATCGGAAATAAAATGTTGTAATTCATCGATTATTTCATCATCAAGAACCTTCCTATCTAACACAACCGAAAAAAATTGTATTTTTTCAATCGACTAAATTGTCGACCGATCACAGTTGATTTGGGAGATCAACAAGGTTTATTTACTGCCAGTCCAATCTATCTGATCCCATTTGTCTGACCACTTGAACAGTTCTTTGCCAAAAATTGTACCATTAGTGGGGGCACCTTTAGAGAACATTGATAAATTGTACCACTGTCAAGGATTTGATATCAAAGAGATATCAAAAAGGAATCCAACTACAGATTGTACAAAAGCATTCTACAACGGTGTGCTGATACATTTTGACCATTGTTTGCAATTGGGACATGCCCGTCCTGGTATCAAGCACCCGACCTACAGTTGATGGAGTGCCTTCTACAATTTTCATATCATATTTGGCTTCATTTATTTATGGAACGCATAGCTCAATAAAAGGAGCGTAAAGCATTCTACAACGGTGTGCTGATACATTTTGACCATTGACTACAGAAAGGAACGCTGCAACCAATAGTTGGATGCAGTACTAAGCTATGTGGACATGTTTACATGGAAGTTTGACCGGTTTGTTTTTTTCCTTACTGCAGCAGATTTCTGTATTTCTTTGTATGTATCACTTCCAGAAGCCTGTCAGATTCTGCTTCTGCTGTTATTTACTGAACTGACTTTTTGCACAAATAAACATTTAATTTTTTTTGTTTGTTTTGTTTTAAAGCCATGTGTCCATTCTGCACCACTTTCCCATACATTCCAAATACAATCAAAGGGGTGAAATGCCTTTCTCAATCACTGTTCCAATGACAAACAGATTGAAGACTGATCCATCATGGAGGTGGGGGGGGGGGGGGAGGAGGGCTGGCAAAGGTGAACTGTCACATTGCTTATGGGGACACTGAAGAAGCCCCAGGTATAGCCACCTCAAACTTTGATTTAGGGCTGGTTCAGACAGTCTGAACCAGCAGCGGTGTCTCGAATAGATGCTGTCAAATGTGTTTCTGCTACTAAGTGAAGAAGCAGTTGGCAACCTTTGGCAGTGCTACCAGTTCAGCCGTTGCATCAAATCTTGACCTCCACAAGAGGACACAGACCCCGCAGGAGGACAGACTATGGGATGGAGCACAGTGTTTGTGTAAGCTATAGTAAACGATACAGACGTTTAAAAAGCGCTTGAGTGACAAATGCTGCATCTGCACGTTTACGCCCATGTGAACTGTGCCTTCGTTCAGGTGCTGGGAGCAATTTAAGCTATTATCAATATTAACCCCTTGCACTCACCAGGTAAACAGGCTTATGAACTTCTAAAGGTGTTGGGATAGGAAGACATTAGTTGACAAAACACTGCAGTACAGGCAGTCCACTACTAACAAACAACTTGAGTTACAACATTTCAAACATACAAAATGGTCTTCATGTACAAAGTATACAGTACACTCTTTGTTAATAAATGTTGTGGTTACATGCTAGAGCAGGGGTAGGGAACCTATGGCTCGGGAGCCATATGTGGCTCTTTCGATGGCTACATCTGGCTCACATACAAATCAGTAGAGGTTGATTCACTGAGCTACACTGCCAACGCAGTGCAGCTTAGTGTGGCAGAGCAGGTAACATTTTCAAAGTAGGAATGCTACTGCTGAAGCATGCACTATCATCTTACTCGCACTACCCCAAAACAAACAACAGCTGCTTCAATTGTCCCACCCTGGGCCCTGTCAGGTCCAGTGGCTTTCTAGGACGATCTTGATCTTGTCCTACAAAGTGAATCAACCCCCAAGTCAGCTAGCTAATTGTACAAGCCGTTAGTCAGTATTTCTTCTCTCTGTCTCTCAGGGAAATTGCTGATGTTGCTGAAACCCAAGAGAAGCTGAAGATGTGTCTGACACTGCCGCTGCCTGGAGGATCAACTGTATACAGATCACCATGGCAACAAGGACGTGACAGGACTACAGTCCCAGTTTGAAACATATTGCATGGCTCTCACGGAATTACAATTTTAAAATATGCGGTGTTCATGGCTCTCTCAGCCAAAAAGGTTCCTGAACCCTGTGCTAGAGTATTGTATAAACTGTTGTTTAAAGTAGTTGAAAACATATTAAAAGCACTTTGAAAGCAATGCCCCCCCCTCCCCCCCCCCCCAAAAAAAAGATCACCGTTTACCTGTACTACAATTTAAACTCTTTATGGTAAACTCTGATATAGTAAAACTCTAGTTAAGTCCGCAGGTCCCTTCCATGCACCTGTATGAATATACTTTATATAATGTATGACCAATTGTGATATAGTACATTTCTGATATAGTAAACTACTTTTCTAGGTTGTTTATACAAATGGATACTACTGTATATGTCCAAATCCAGAGTTTTCTGAAAGTATCTTATACTGTATAATCATATCAGCCCAATTTTTCAGCACAAAAATGTGCATAAAAGTTACCCCCTCGGCTTATATGCGAGTCAGTGAAACAGAACAGATGGTGGAGCAGGTTTTGTTACTGGCAGAGGATCGTACAAATCGTGCCAGCTGGCTCCCTGCTGAGTCTGTGCCCCCATCCCCTGCAACATGGTGTGCAGAGTGCGCTGCTCACAACTACCTGTGTCCTCTGGCTTGAAGAGCGGTGCGTGCAAGCAACGTGTCCAGTGGTGCAATGATCAGGGATTCTTCCTGTGTGGAATTCGCTGCGTCTCATATCTATGACCTCATCTAGTGGCATCTTGAGACACAGCTGTATCATCCTTGAGGCACATCTGGCTATTGAGAGGTGGGATGACTTGTACTGGTGGGCACATCTGGCTACTGTGGAGAAGGCTATACTGGGCAGGGGGCTTCTACGCAAGTCAATCACTTTTTCATGGTTCCTGGGGGAAAAGTGGGTACCTCGGCTTATATGCGGGTCAGCTTATATGCGAATGAACACAGTAAATCATTTAACCAGGTTTCACTAAGTGTGACTCAACTTCCAAACAAATCCAACTTGCAAACCATATCTTTGAACAGAACCTGATTTTAAGTAAGGTAACACCTGTAGTTTGTATTAAGACAATGTACCAGCATCAAAGTTTCCACCTTAGAAGCAGTCCCTACTCTATCCCCACTCAGCATGTAAGCAGGCATTTCTGGCATCCTACCTCTATTGGGAGCATACTTGTCTGCTTGCATAACAGGATGCTGCTAGGCTGATAATTTAAATGTGAAATCTGCCAGTAAGTTCACTTAGTGCAGGTGTGGGAAAAATGAATTAGGACTCCTGCTGTGTGCAGCTGATTATGCAGGAAGAGGAAGTGCTGAAGCTCGCTCTAGTGAAACAGCACAGATTCCAGGCTAGAAAACAAGTGCAGTTTGTGCATACGGCCAGTTTTAGAAAGCCATTAAAATGCAAAGGTCATTTTTTCTCTTAATGGCATGAAACTACAAAACATTTGTGCAGTGCTGATAAATGTTTATAGGAAAGTTTTAGTGACAGAGGAATTTCACTTTAAATAGAGCAGTAATCAAAACAAACACCTTTCCAGCTAAACACGTGCGAGAGGAGCTGGAATTTTATTTGCATACCGTACTTCACAGGAACAAAATATCAGATTTTTGTTCATCAAAAAACTGAAGAAGTTAAAAAAAATAAGGAAAAAAAAAAAAGAAAGTTTCGCAACATTTGATTTATGATTTAAATGTTCCTTCCAAGTTACCAAGATTCAAGGAGATTAAACTCTGGGTCTGCAAAATTAAACAATGCAAAATCTTTCAAATTAAAATCATATTGTGATGGGAAGAAAACAACTCCCATACATGAACCATACAGCAACAATGTAGCCGATATATCTGAAAGCAGGGCTGGAGCCCAGTTAAGGCAACAAAGCCCCAGGGCGGCTGCTGCCCAAGGAGGGGGGGGGGGGTGGACATGGAAGAGGGGTTGTGCAAATTGGGAGCAACTCATACAAGGAAGCACACATTACCCAAGGAGGCTCTGGATCAGTGATGGTTAACCTTGGCACTCCAGCTATGACAAAACTACAAATCCCATCATGCATCTGCCTCCGCGTGTTATGCTTAGAGCTGTCAGAGTATTGCAATGCCTCATGCAACTTTTAGTTCCACCTCAACTGGAGTGCCAAGGTTAGCCATCACTGCTCTAGATGAAAGGGATGGGCTGCTGTACAGGGATGTTACCCATGGAAGAGGGGCTCTGCGCAGGGAACGGAAGAGGGGCTCTGCGCAGGGAACGGAAAAGGGGCTCTACGCAGGGAACGGAAGAGGGGCTCTGCGCAGGGAACGGAAGAGGGGCTCTGCGCAGGGAACGGAAGAGGGGCTCTGCGCAGGGAACGGAAGAGGGGCTCTGCGCAGGGAACGGAAGAGGGGCTCTGCGCAGGGAACGGAAGAGGGGCTCTGCGCAGGGAACGGAAGAGGGGCTCTGCGCAGGGAACGGAAGAGGGGCTCTGCGCAGGGAACGGAAGAGGGGCTCTGCGCAGGGAACGGAGGAAGGCCTCTGCGCAGGGAACGGAAGAGGGCCTCTGCGCAGGGAACGGAAGAGGGCCTCTGCGCAGGGAACGGAAGAGGGCCTCTGCGCAGGGAACGGAAGAGGGGCTCTGCGCAGGGAACGGAAGAGGGGCTCTGCGCAGGGAACGGAAGAGGGGCTCTGCGCAGGGAACGGAAGAGGGGCTCTGCGCAGGGAACGGAAGAGGGGCTCTGCGCAGGGAACGGAAGAGGGGCTCTGCGCAGGGAACGGAAGAGGGGCTCTGCGCAGGGAACGGAAGAGGGGCTCTGCGCAGGGAACGGAAGAGGGGCTCTGCGCAGGGAACGGAAGAGGGGCTCTGCGCAGGGAACGGAAGAGGGGCTCTGCGCAGGGAACGGAAGAGGGGCTCTGCGCAGGGAACGGAAGAGGGGCTCTGCGCAGGGAACGGAAGAGGGGCTCTGCGCAGGGAACGGAAGAGGGGCTCTGCGCAGGGAACGGAAGAGGGGCTCTGCGCAGGGAACGGAAGAGGGGCTCTGCGCAGGGAACGGAAGAGGGGCTCTGCGCAGGGAACGGAAGAGGGGCTCTGCGCAGGGAACGGAAGAGGGCCTCTGCGCAGGGAACGGAAGAGGGCCTCTGCGCAGGGAACGGAAGAGGGGCTCTGCGCAGGGAACGGAAGAGGGGCTCTGCGCAGGGAACGGAAGAGGGGCTCTGCGCAGGGAACGGAAGAGGGGGCTCTGCGCAGGGAACGGAAGAGGGGGCTCTGCGCAGGGAACGGAAGAGGGGGCTCTGCGCAGGGAACGGAAGAGGGGGCTGCACAGGGAACAGAAGAGGGGGCTCCGCAGGGAACGGAAGAGGGGGCTGCGCAGGGAATAGAAGTGGGGCAGCTACACAGAGGACAGGAATGGCATGATGTAAAAGTGGGGCTTCTACAAATGAAGGTTAAACCTGCAAGTGGGGGCTGTACATGGAATGGGAGAAGTGACGCTACACATGGAAGAGGGTCCACAACAAAGTTGGACTTGGGGAAGAAAAAGGCCCTGTTCACAATGTGAAAAAAAAAAAAACAACACAAAATCAGACGGTGAATGCATCCTGTCAATCAGAAAGCAAGCACAACACGCAAGGACTGCAAAATCCTACCTGCTGCATTTTTGTGCAACCGTATTGCCATTGTACTGGTAGGTGAACAGAGGCGCCAGTAGAATAAAAGTACACAAATTTTTTAAAAAATTGCTGGGAGGAAGTGGTGGACTTGCCTCCGTTAAAGCAGACACCAAGGACTGTGATTAAATAAATAAATACACATTTATTGAAGATACCCCAAGGATGCAACGCGTTTCGCGGGCACAGCCCACTTCTTCAGGCAATAAACAGGGGATAAACAGCAATTCTGTTATAGCAAGCAGAGCGCCTCTGTGATTGTGTAGCAAACCGGATGCAATGGAAGCCCAGTGTTCTCCCCAGAAATTATTTCCAGCAGGGTGGCATGAAAAAGTAGCCGGGTGGGGCGAGATGAGAGAATGCAGGGCCGATCCTGTGTGCGCAACTCTGCTCACAGCATAGGGGGAGGTGATCTAATAACAGCCGGGTGCTCACCAAAAGTAGCTGGGTGAAACACCCAGCTAAAAGAGCCTTGAGAGAACACTGAAGCCTATGGGTACAGAACAGTGTCTATTACCACTAGGCTGGTCGCCACAGGCAGACCACCAGCTCCACTGCCCCGTGGATTCAGTTATGCCACCGCTCACACTCACCGTTTGGTCCGAAGCAGTTAAAGCACATGGGGGCACACCATTGGTTTTGCAAAAAACAATAACAATCCTGCTTCAACAGGGGAAATTGTCATTGGTTCAGGGTGTACCAGTGAGAATGCTCCCTTTTGCTAGGTATGAATCTATATGATTATTTATCATCCAACAGGATGCTCCATGCTTCTGCCAAGCTCCCATCGTTTTCAGGGCAAGCAGAAGAGGAGCAGCAGCTGCAGGCGGTAAGGCGGATGACGTGGACAGGTTCGTAATGATCTGGAGCTGGCAGCTGTGTTCCCCCATATAGCCTATGGTGGTAACACATCTGCCCCGGGCTTCAGCCGGACCACAGTGGACTATCGGAGTGGACAATATACTGTCTGCTCCCGCTGGTTGCACGTGATCTTGCACAGATCCGGCACCAAACCTTATAAACTCTTACAGAGGAAACTAAACCGCACCATTTAGTCACCAATTGCTGGGGTCAAGCTCCCTTTGGTTGCAAAACAATGCAACCGAATGGGAGCATTCCTACCACATGCACGTCAGCGGATTGACACACAGAGCGGCATGTAGCATCTAGGATCAGCTACCGCCAAGCTTGGATGCAGATGCAGTGGTCGCTGCAAGTGCTGGACGCTTGTAGCACTGCACATGAACAGAAGCGTCTGACAAGCAATAAGGTGCACTGCTGTCAGACGTTTATTTAAAAGAGCCCTATAGCAGGCAACAAGCAGAATAATGCAGAGTGCTTATGCTGCCGGTGAGCAGTACTCCCCTCCTGAGCTGCCTCATCCACTGCTCATCTGTTATCAGTACCAGGAAGTTCACATTCATACAGCTATTTACCATTGTTTTCACACCTGCCATCTCCATCAACACCGCCTCATTCATTATTTAGTTATTAGTTCAGTGACAGTACAGCTTGCACTGCCTACACTGAACACAGCTATTTCACCTCTGCTATGCCTTACTATCCAACACAAGTGATTGAATGTGTAATGTAAGGCAGGAAACAGCACTTAAAGTGAACCTCCAGACTAAAAATCTACTCAGCAGAACTGAAAAGGCTTGGTGTTTCGTTAACAGTTTCACAGCATTAGAACTTTGTTTTTCTTAGCCAAGCCTCATTTTTAGCTGCATAGAAGAAAACTTCCCGGGCATTTTTCCCTGATGCTGTGCAAAGCATGATGGGATTTTTGATGTTCTTCTGTTTTGGTGCAATATTTTTTTCTAAATTTTGAATTTGAGATTTAAAGCCTATTGCGCACTGCTGTGAGGGGTGATCAGGACACAGGACAGTTGGAACTGTATCTCATGCTCCCTGTCACCTCCATTCAACCAAAAAGATGGCTGCCCCCATGAAATCACAAGCATTTGCCTGTTCTTTTAAAACAGGGTGGGTAGGAGATTATATTACCCATCTATTTTAATGAACATAACTAATGTAACTTAATGACAGTATGTTTGTTTAGGCTGACGTTCCCCTTGAACTGCTCATGCGCTCCATTATAGCTGTGTCACATTTACACCCACCAACATTTCCTTTGTGACTGGAGCTGATTAGGTAACACAGCTAAACCAAAATTAAGAAAATTCTAACAGTAACCAAGTTGATAAATGAATACATAGAGTGGAGTGAAATGGTGGACAGAATACCTGTTCTATGGGCCTAATGAGCTTGCCAAGCTAAACAGCAGCTTACTGGCTCCCTGGAGCCACCCAGTGTGAGTGGAACAATGCTGCCATACACACCATGGTTCAAGGTTTTATGGGAGTTCTGTGCATACAGACACACCAAGGTTCAAGGCTTTACAGGAGTTCTGGTCCTGCACAGTCACACTAGATTCTGTATATGTCCACTTCTGGAGACAGTTGGTATTGTCAGTTCTAATCAGCTCCACCAGACATCTGCCTTGCAGCTTTCCAAATTCTGTGCTTGACTTCTGTTTCCCACCAGTTTCACTAGGCTTGATCTGAACTACCATTGGTGACTTGCGCTGTGCCCGAGTTTGCCTTGGATTACAGTCTGCCTCACCTTGGCCTAGATTCTTCCTTTGCCCGATTACTGCCAGTCCTGACTTGTAGCCTGAGGCCGGTTTCACCCTGCTGGGCTCCATTAGCGGCGCAGTAAGATGATCGCATCTCACAGCTAAAAAATAGCCTTCTGGGATTTCCGCATTAATACGCAGTAACTTCCCTTCGGCTAAGCAGGAAGTGAGTGTCTCTACTCTAGCGCTCACTTCCTATGGCTGAAAAATGAATTGCACAGAAGTGTATTGAAAAAAATATGGTTCTGCACATGTGTGTCCCAATAGACTTACATGACTTTCGGTTTGCCACATGTCGCCTTGCAAGTTACACACCAATGCGTCTGCAGGGAGTGTACTTCATACAGTTTAATACAGTTTTTTTCACACTTTATTACACTCACACCTTCTCCTGGATAAACAACAGCAGAGGGAAGGGGAGGGGGAAATTGCATCTCCTACAGCTATTAGAATCCAGGACAAACTTCAGAAACAAAAAGCTGCTTGGATTCCTTTAAGAACAAACCTACAGTCCCCTCCCCATCTTGTTCTTTAACTGGGGATTACCTGTAATCATTTCAGGTGACCGTTCTCCAAAATGTTCATGTAGCTTTATACAGTATTTTATTCTTTGCTACCAACTCCTGATTCCACCACAATCCTGCTGGCAGAGCCACTGCAGCTCTGCTTACATCTTGTGCGCTCCTCACTCCACAATGCAGCATTGCCGTCAGACCTTCAGCCCCAGCCACAGTTGCTAGGCAACAAGCGATGCTCCATATTCTGCTTAGCGAAATCTCTAATGCGCCATCATGAATGTTCTGCATCAGGCCTCACACACTTGTGTTTGTTATTCAAGAAACCCAAATGACTGTATGTCTACCATAGCAAAACTGATTATTCAAATATTTCAAACTGAGAAAACAAATAAATAATAAGTAGCTTTAAGGGACCACTATCGCAAAAATCATCAAATTTAAAATCATGTAAAAATATACAAAGTAGGTTTCTTCTAAAGTAAAATGAGCTATAATTTACTGGCATCTTATGTTGCTGTCACTTACAGTAGGTAGTGGAAATCTGATGGAGCCGACAGGTTTTCGACTAGTCCATCTCATAGGGGATTCTCAGGGTTTTGTCTATTTTCAAAAGCACTTAGTGAATGGGAGTTGCTCTGTCCAAAAAAAAAAAAAAAAAGTGTGCAGCGAGCAAGGAAGCTGGCTAGCATATTTGTATAAATCCTTTCAGGGAATGTCTTTATAAAGAATAAGTCTTGCTGATAATCCCCCATGAAGAGATGGACTAGTCCAGCGATCTGCAAACTTGGCTCTCCGGCTGTTAAGGAACTACAAGTCCCACAATGCATTGCGGGAGTAGGACAGCCACAGTCATGATTCATAAAGGCAAATGCATTGTGGAACTTGTAGTTCCTTAACAGCTGGAGAGCCAAGTTTGCAAATCACTGGACTAGTCTAAAACCTGTCAGTTCTGTCAGATTTCTACTGCCTACTGTAAGTGACAGCAACATAGGAGAAAAATAATGTATGGCTCATTTTACTCTGGAAGAAACATAATTTTTATTTGTATACGTTTACACATATTAACAATTTTACAATTTTAGTGGTCCGGTATGCCCGACACTGTGTCGGGCATACCGCTCTGTAGCCCCAGGAGTCCCCCATAAATAAATGTGCCAAATGGCTGTAAATCCTTTAGCTAGCACTAGGCTAGCTAGTTCTAGTGTCGGGCAGCCGCTCCTCTGCGATCCCCCAGTTTATACATTACCCCTCCCCGGATCCAGCGATTGCGCAGCCTCCCGACACAGCTCTGGTCTCTCTATGGGGAGGATTGGGTTTGACGTCATGTTTGATCCTCCTCATAGTGAAGAGCGGAGCTGTCCGGGGAGGCTGCACAATCGCTGGATCCAGGCTGGGTAATGTAAAAACGGGGGAGCGGCGGGTGCCGGAGACTTCCTCTAGCTAGCCTAGTGCTAGCTAGAGGGTTTATAGCCATTTAGCACATTTATTTAAAAATCTGGCTAAAAGTAACAAAACCTCCTGAGCGGCATAACGCTCGGGGTTAAGGAACTGCTAGCAGAGATGGTAAATAAGATGCTAAGAATTCTGGTGATTTTAATTTGTTCATTTTCAAGCTGCATATAATTTGCATGAAATGTGCATGTAAGCTGGAATTATTAGCACCGACTATCTCTGCCTGTTAGCAGCTTACAGTTTTAAAGCAGACCTTAACTCAGAACGCCCTCTCTGTGCTAAAAGATACGCAACCGCATAACCACCTTTAAACTAAAAAAAATGTATTTCTTATAGCTGATAGAAATTCTACAATACATCTGCACGGTGTATACTTCCTGATTCATGGAAGCAGACATATTGTTAACAGCCTGTGCTTTCAAATGAGCTCATCTGCCATCTCTGCCATGGCAGTCATGTGACACAGGAGAGAGATCACATTACAACTTGTGACTAGACACTAATGAGGAGGAATTAGACAGGCTAAACTCTCTAAATACATACAGGGTGCATTTATCTAAGTTTTCCTTCTGTCCTGTGCAAGAGGTCAGGTCCACTTTAAAGGACACCTGACCTGAGAAGGATATAAAAGCTGTCATGCATCTCCTTTTGCCTGGTGTCCTGCTGATCTCTCTGGCTGTACAACGATGTGGATCACACCCCTGAAACAAGCATGCAGCTTGCAACTGAAGTCAGACTATTAAGTCCAACTTCAGTCAGAAACCTCAGATCTGAATGCTTGTTCAGGGTCTTTTAGAGTATTCGACTATAAAAGTAGTATTAGTGGCAGAGGATCAGCAGAACAGCCCAGCAACCAGTTTTGTTTAAAAGGAAATAAATATGGCTGCCTTCATATCCCTCTCAGTTTGAAGGCCCTTTCAAACCAATGATTCCAGAAAATCCCAAAGCCTCCTGCAATCAAGCATCCTACGCTACAAGTCCGTGGTGTAACTAAAACTCAAGGGGTTGTTACCCCCCCCCCCCCCCCAGAGAAACCTTGATGCCCCCCCCCCCCATTTTACCTTGCCAGCCCTTGGTGCCCCTTCCAACCTTGTGGTCCATCTCACAACGGTCATAAAAAATGTGGCCATCATGTTCTTCACACCCATAGCAAGTGTAGCCACAAAACCACCTGATCTGAAGTATAGTCCCCTGTATCAGAGGAAGAGAAGATGGGTAGTTGGGACCCCCAACAGCTCTGGGCTCTTCTGTGATCTGCTCCCCTCTAGTTATGACCCTGTCACAAGTTGTTTTATACATCTGATCAGTGAACTACACACAAATTGTTAAAGCGGGATTGTCACCATAAAAATCAAATTTCAACAGCAACTGGTCTGAGTGTATTAAGTAATAAAGATGCTAATCCTGCATTCAAAACTTTTTCTGCTGTTATGATTTGGAGTTATCACATACTTCAGGAGCACTGCCCCTTTAATAGTCCGTGCCAAATAGTTACATGCTGGGGGTTCTTTTTATCTATAATATATTCCTCCTCTTCCCTTTATTTCCCTGCCTAGCTGCTTATCTGAAACAGGATCCCCTGCTCACTTGTGTTTACAAGCAAGGCTAAGGCGACTCAGCGATTGGAAGACGAAAGATAAAAAAGTAAAGGGCAGGAATGAAATTAGTATTTAGCCTAAACTGTGGGCAAAAGACATGGTCCCTACCAGGAACAGAATTCTCTTCATTTACTATATAACATTCACTGAAATGGACAGTACAAAACATGTGTTATGTAAGTAGATAAAGTATTTATCTACTTATATATATGTGCTTTTTTTCCCTGGCGTAGTATGGCTAATCCTACTGCTTTAACCCAGCTAGTGAATATCCTACAACAGTATATAGCCAAATGTGTACTACACACCTACTATTAAAAAAATAAAGATAGCAAAAAAATTTTTAGCTAAATTACATATACAACAGTCTTTACTTTACAGTGAGATTTGCCAGCAGATGGGAATCAGTGTGACTCCAGGAAGCTGGGGTGTGCTGTGGCTTGCATAAAACACAGTGCAGGCGCACAGTGGGCTTCCAGCAACAATCCAGGCCTGGAAGTGGGTGGGGTCTGACCACAAGCTGCACACAAACCACTAACAGCGGGGCAGCAGACAGCTCTGGCTCAGGGAGCTGAAACTCAGCACTGCTATGTGGATAGAGATCATATTTTCTGTGGATTAGACACCGGTTTGCATAAACTTGCGACCCGATTTGGAAATTCTGCAAAGCTTAAAATAATATTCCCTCAAAAATAACGCTTCTAAAACCGAGGCATTTCTGGCACGAGTGTCTGCCAGAATTTTAGAACAAGATAAGTTGTGTTTGTTGATTGAGAACAAGTGACAGAAAAACAAAAGACTTACTTAATTTCTCCAAGGGAGGATAATGTGAATATACATAGGCCCCGAGTCATGAAGCATTACCCCAAGCGGTAATGCAAAAAACAGCTGACTTTACCAAGCATTTTGTAAAATGTCAATTCATAAAGACTGTTACCGCATGGCAAACTGAAATGACCAAGCAGTGAGGTCAATTACCGACTTCTGTGGTGAATACATCAGTAAATGTCAATTCATAAAGATTAGAGTATGCGGAAAAGCCAAGAGGGATGTTTGGTATACTATAGCACATAGCAGACAAAAGCAGAGAGCCAATAGGAAGAGTCTCCTGCTGCTCTCTCTATTGGTGCCGACATGTTCTAGGGAGGAGCAAGTTTCTTTCCAACCCGCCCAAAAGCCCCCTCTCCCCCCCCCCCTCCCCAGCAGCAGAGAAGAGAGCCGGCACAAAAGAGATTTTCCCTGCAGGCCTTCAGACGTTAACCCTTCAGGTTCCCGTTTGAAGATGCTGAAGAGCAAGTGCTGAAAGTATCTAAGCATGGCAATTCTTTAATGGAAGTTCACCTAAACTCTGGCCATTAAATAAAATGTTGAAGGGAATCTGAAGTGAAAATAAAAAATAAAAATATAATGAATTGTAAAGAAATAGAACATTAGTAGCACAGATAAGAGTCTCCTATTGTTTCCAGTACAGGAAGAGTTAAGAAACTTCACTTGTTATGTATGAAAAAGAGCTTCTCTGTGCTCTCCAACTAATTTAGCCTGAGAGCAGTGCTATTTTCTGAAGCACTTATACATCAAAGAAACAAGGAGACAACTTCAGATAAGATTTTACGGTAGCGGAGTTCAAAAGGGTCATTAACTCTGCAGTTTCATAGTTTAAAATGCAGAGTGTAGTTTGAAAACTGCAATTAGAGAATGATGCAATGTTATAAAAAAAGGCTATATCCCGTATATACTCGCATATAAGCTGACCCGCGTATAAGCCACTTTTCCCTCAGAAACCAGGGAAAAAAAAGTGATCAACTCGCGTATAAGCCCCCTATCCAGGATAGTCCCCCCCCCCCCCCCCACACACACACAGTGGCCTGGGATTGCCCCTAGTGCAAGTCAGACCCTCTCCCCGTAGCCAGATGTGCCCCAAGGATGATACGGCTGTGTCTTAAGACGCCATAGATATGACAGACAGCGATTGCCACACAGGAAGAATCCCTGATGAATGCACCACTGACACGTTGCTTGAACACTACGATTCACAAGCCAGGGGACACAGGTAGTCTAGAGCAGCGCACTCTGCACACCATGTTGCAGGGAATGGGGCAAGGACACACCAGGGAGCCAGCTGGCAAGAGCAGGATCATTAGTACATGATCCTTATGCTCCTCTGCCAGTAACAAAACCTGTTCCACTATCCGTTCTGCTCCACTAACTCGCATATAAGCTGAGGGGGGTAACTTTACTGCACATTTGTTCTGAAAAATGAGGCTTATACGCGAGTATATACAGTAACAAAATATAAATAGGAGACGCTTTTCTTTGCTACCAATGTTCTATTAATTTCTCGTACTTCACACACACACACAATTCATTAAATCATACTTTTTTTTCACTTCAGTGTCACTTTAAGAAATACTAATAGACAGATTCAGAGGGACTACAAGGAACATGTAGATCTAAAGGCATGCCTTTTACTATTGCAATGCCATCATCACAGTAACAGAACAGAGACCAGCTCCACAGCTCTTCTACTGTTACCGCACAGGTCTTTAAGAATTGAAGCCATGTTTTTCGGTAAATTACTGAACTTTTACAGCGCCTGTGAAAATCTTAATTTATTATTTTTTATTTAATATTATCGATCAGCCCTTTATGAATTGAAGCCATAGTATAAATAAATAAGACAATAGAATACACAGAGCAAGTGAACCTCATTTGTCAAGTTTGCCATGCTCCCTGTTAATAGTAAGGGCCAGGCAGAGGACATGCAGTGACCCAGGGGCTGGTCATTCACTCAGCAGAGGACATGCAGTGACCCAGGGGCTGGTCATTCATTCAGCAGAGGACATGCAGTGACCCAGGGGCTGGTCATTCATTCAGCAGAGGACATGCAGTGACCCAGGGGCTGGTCATTCATTCAACAGAGGACATGCAGTGACCCAGGAGCTGGTCATTCATTCAGCAGAGGACATGCAGTAACCCAGGGGCTGGTCATTCATTCAGCAGAGGACGTGCAGTGACCCAGAGGCTGGTCATTCATTCAGCAGAGGACATGCAGTAACCCAGGGGCTGGTCATTCATTCAGCAGAGGACATGCAGTGACCCAGAGGCCGGTCATTCATTCAGCAGAGGACATGCAGTAACCCAGGGGCTGGTCATTCATTCAGCAGAGGACATGCAGTGACCCAGAGGCTGGTCATTCATTCAGCAGAGGGCATGAGGTGACCCAGGGGCTGGTCATTCATTCAGCAGAGGACATGCAGTGACCCAGGGGCTGGCCATTCATTCAGCAGAGGACATGCAGTGACCCAGAGGCTGGCCATTCATTCAACAGAGGACATGCAGTGACCCAGGGGCAGGTCAGGTCATTCATTCAGCAGAGGACATGCAGTGCCCCAGAGGCTGGCCATTCATTCAGCAGAGGACATGCAGTGACCCAGAGGCTGGTCATTCATTCAGCAGAGGACATGCAGTGACCCAGGGGCTGGTCATTCATTCAGCAGAGGACATGCAGTGACCCAGGGGCTGGCCATTCATTCAGCAGAGGGCATGCAGTGACCCAGGGGCTGGCCATTCATTCAGCAGAGGGCATGCAGTGACCCAGGGGCTGGTCATTCATTCAGCAGAGGACATGCAGTGACCCAGGGGCTGGCCATTCATTCAGCAGAGGACATGCAGTGACCCAGGGGCTGGCCATTCATTCAGCAGAGGGCATGCAGTGACCCAGGGGCTGGCCATTCATTCAGCAGAGGACATGCAGTGACCCAGGGGCTGGTCATTCATTCAGCAGAGGACATGCAGTGACCCAGAGGCTGGCCATTCATTCAGCAGAGGACATGAGGTGACCCAGGGGCTGGCCATTCATTCAGCAGAGGACATGAGGTGACCCAGGGGCTGGTCATTCATTCAGCAGAGGACATGCAGTGACCAGGGGCTGGCCATTCATTAATCAGAGGGCATGTAGTTATCCAGGGGCTGCTAACACTTGCTAACTTTGTACATTCTCATTGAACCATTTAGTTGTGGTTTTCCCAGCATTTAGGACCCTTCTCCACGGAACAGGATTTTATCCAATTTTTGTATCACATACAATTCACAAATCGCAAGGACACCAGCAAGTTAACTGAAATCGCAGTGTTCCTTCTCCACTAATGCAATTTTATTTTTCCCAAAAGCCAAGCATAGAGCATGCCATAGAGCTGTAGTGTCAAATTCAAGTCAGAAGCCAAAATCTAAAACACAGTCTAAGTCGCAGGCCAAATTGTTTATAAAGATTTAACACTTCTTGAACAGATTCAAACTACTGTATATTTCCTTGTATTTTCCAACATTTTGAGACCCAAGTTTTAAGTGTAAAGTGTGGTGTTAGCCTATCTGCGGGCAATATACTGCAGGCGACATGTGGGGGAAGGGCACAAAAAATGGCAAGGAGAGCGACATTCAGTCCACAGGCCTTGAGTTTGACACCTGCACCAGAGAGCAAGCTTTGAATTTAATTGTGCTCATGCATTTTGTACGTCAAACTGGCGCCTTCCAAAACAAGGTCTACAGAAGAGAATACAAACCCAATAATTCAATAAGTTCTTGGAAACAAACCTTGGAAGCCCTGGCTCTGTGTGAATCAAAATTTTACTGTTTACCTCACAGAATTCTCCCTTGGCAGTGGTGATACGATTGGTGGATTTCACAACGGCACAGAGATATCAGCTAACAGATATAGTGTGAACACCTAGAGACAGAACACAACAGATCTGCAAAGCATTCTGCTCTTTAAAGTGATAGCCCACTTTTGCTCATAGAAAAAAAAGCAAACTCTCAGCTCAAATCTTTCACGTTGGAATGGATTTTGCAAACATTAATTCAAACCTGTCAGTTTTCTGATAAGTGCAGTTGGTTACTCCCCAGCGTGGCAATACCTCCTGCTCTGTGCAGATAATTATAGAACCGTGCAACATCACCTGATATTTTCTAGCCTTTCTCGCACTATGCTAGCAAACAGTCACAGAGCTGGAGTTAGCCTTTAATAAGACAATCCTCTGCTAGTTACAGGAAGTCGGTGAAGTTTTCCAAGTGAAAATTTATAATATACTGTTACACCAAATGCGTTAATCCGATTATGGTCAAAAGATGTGATGGATCTATTAAAGGATTAAGGAGATACCAATCCTTAATACACAGATTAAACCATTAAAAGCCTGGTGTGGATGTCTTGTTTAGCTTCCCATTTGGCTTCCCACCATTCAAGCACTGTCAGATCCTTTTCCCACCTGGGCTGAAGCCGGGAGAATGGGTTTAAAGAAGGTTTCCCTTTTATTACGAGTTCAGACCAACCACCACAAATGTCTGGACATGCATTAAACAGAAAACACAATCTCCTACACCACAGACGTTCCACTTGAAGGGAGAAGCAAGAAATGAGTTCTTTGGCAGTCCAGAGGAGTTTTAAAAGGAAACAGCTGGGGTGAGCAAATTACTTTTTGATTTGCGCATTATTGGAACAATACTGTTCCCGCTACTCTTTGCTGCTTGAAAGGACAGTGATGCAGAACAAAGCACAGCATACTTCCGCTTGTACTGCTCCTTCAATACACTGTGTGCCTCAGTCCTCAACATCCCACACACTGTTTAATGTCTCATTACCCCTGTGTAGATCACACAACTTTATACATGCTTCATTGAATTTGTGTGTGGTGGCACAAACCAAAACTCCACCAATAGGGGCCCGATCTATTAAACAAGACAGCGTTTTTTTAAATGCAACCTACAGATATTATTTTATAAGAATGGAGACGTATAATGAGTCAAGCCTTCTATTCTAGTGCTAGAGAAGGGATAGATGGCATGTAGCTTGGTAAACTCGGAGCTGCGGCTCTCCTCCCACTGATCCCAGAGCAGCAATCTGGCACAGCCCGGGAAGAATGTGTGGGGTGGCAGACAAGTGCGCAGTAAGTGGCTCTGGTATGGGGAGCTGAAGGCGAGCCAGGGCAGCCTAAGCAATAGCAAGAGATCTGGGAAAACACTAAATAAAGCAGCTTACAGGCAAAATAAATCTTACCAAGTGAAGGTTGGCATGTAACTAGATAAATGCATGCTGCAAGGATCAGTCATATTCTAGTTGTAATGATTAGGGATGATCAATGAGATCCAAATGGTTCAAAAATGATGCACATTTTTATGCAAATGTTTGCAGTTTGAAAATAGACCAATCAATTTAAACCCAGGTTTAAACTGATTGGTCCATTTTCAAGCTGCATACATTTGCATAAACATGTGCATAAATTTGCATCAACTCGAAACAATTTGCATATCTGTGATCATCCCTAGTAACGGTGCAAATATGGGCAAATAGACTATGGAACAGATCTCGCTGATGGAATTTGATCGAAGAGAGATCTGTTGCCTCCCTTTCCCTGTAGACAGATTCCCGATAAGATATAACCATGAAATCTATCCAGAATTGGCCTAGCGGCGCTGCATCCCCCCCATGCCCATTTAGTCCCTGTTCACAGTGGTCAGTTACATTGCAGAATAACTGTTACTGTGTTACAACTCACTGCTCATACAATTCTATGGGGCTGTTCACAGTAATGTGTTGTAACTGATCGCATTATTCTAGCTCACCGCATGCAGGCTTTGTATTAAAGTCTACGTCCAGCCTCCATTGCAGTTCACAGTCATTATAGCGCAATATAACTCGTGCATTATGCAACTGACCACTGTGAAGCTAACCTCAGGCATCCTCACCTGTCATGCTGGCCTGACTTCCGGCATCCTCCACATTTGTCTGAGAATTTCCAATGCTCGATTGATATTTTTCCAATTTCGGGCCAAAATCGATCAAATCAACAATCTGGCATGCTTGTTGCCCCAATTTTCATCTAATTCAATAAAATGATTGAATTGGATGATCGTTCGGGCTGCAAAATCGCTAGATGTATGGGCACCTTAAAACATCTGATTGGTTGCCAAGCAAGGCAACAGTGATTTTCATTGGCTGGCTGGCCTGCTGAGGCATTGTGGAGTAGAAGCCTGACATATGATTGGAGGTAGTAATGCATCCACTATCGAAAAATCGAGCATGCAAAATCGGCGTGCACTAAAGCAACAAGCAGCCAGCCCCTCATGAGTCATTTATGACGAAACGCGTAGAGGAGGAGTCTGGTGACACCGACGTTCAGGGAGAGAGGAGACGGCGTACGGCGATAGCTGGCTGTATTCCGCGGTACAGCCGCTGGCTGCTTGTTGCTTTAGTGCACGCCGATCTCCCGGTGTATGTTTATTCTTTTAGCCTATATGGTTTTATTGGCTTTTAATGTCATATTATTGAAAGTTCTCTCTCACTTTCAGTCTGCAGCCACCAAAGAAAACTGCAACTGAATAATCTTGGAAACCTTGGCAACAGTCCTTTACTTGGAGTGCTGTTGCCATGGGACTGTTCAGAAATTCCCACCGCGCTGTAGGAGTAATTCGCCTCACAGGGTAAGAACCTCTTACTTTTTAAAATAGCTTCCGAAAACTCATGAAATCGCTTACAAACCGCTCATACAAAAACGCTAGCAACTGCGATTAGCGATAGCTTTTTGTAGTGGGTTCCAGGCCTTACTCATTTTAAACACCTGCACTAATCCAGTGCCTGGCAGCAGCAAGCTCTGACACTCCGCCAGTTTCTGTTAGATACACTGTAAAATGACTTTTACAGGCACACAAAAAACAAGGCAATTAGCATGAAAAGAGAATGTTTGCCATACCGTGCAATATACAGGGGGAAACCGAAAACACTGGGTTCTTAAAGGGAAACCGAACTGAGAGTGCCAAGGAGACTGCCATATTTATTTCCATTTAAACAATGCAGATTACCGGTCCGTCCTGCAGATCCTCTGCCTCCAATAATTTTAACCATACCCAAGTCTGACACTACTGCAGCCAAACAGATCAGAAGGATGCCAGGCAACCAGTATTTTTTTTTAAAGATAATAAATATGGCAGCCACCACATCTCTCTCACTTCAGGTGTACTTTAGCAGAAAATTATCTGTAAAGGTCTTACAAAAAAAGTATGGCTAGGTGCATACCTACCAGCTTTTTGAGATAAGAAAGAATGACACTTAAAGAGGAACTCCAGTGAAAATAATTTAATATAAAAAGGTGCTTAATTTTTACAATAATTATGTATACATGATTTAGTCAGAGTTTGCTCATTGTAAAATCTTTCCTCTCCCAGATTCACATTCTCACATGTATTACATGGTGACATTGTTACTGTGGGCAGATTATGTAGCTGTTCTGGCTTTAACAGACAGCTATAAACAGCCATTTCCTGTGTGTGTCATTGTTACATTGTGGCAGTTTGCCCAGAGTACCGTACGGTACCAGAGCCTCTTGTGGGAGGGGTTTCAGCACAAAATCAGTCATACAGCGCCCCCTGATGGTCTGTTTGTGAAAATCATTATATTTTTCATGTAAAAGTGGGTATCAGCTACTGATTGGGATAAAGTTCAATTCTTGGTCGGAGTTTCTCTTTAAAGTGGATCAGAGATAAACTTTTACTCATTGCACAATTGTGTTCCTTTCATATAGTTTATAGACCATTCCTCAAGCCAAATACTTTTTTTTGTTTTAATACTCTAATTCCCTATAAACTAAACAAGCCTCGCCCACAGCTTCTCCAGTGCCTTGGCACTTTGAGCTCCGATAAGCCCTTGCTAGTCTCAGTCTGGGCAGGAGGAGGGGGAGGTGTTACTAGTCAGAGATTTCAGAGGCAGGGGGAGGAGGGAGGAGGAGAGTGGAGTGAAGTTTTCACAGGCTGAGGGCTGGAAATACAGATCAGCTTGCCTGTGTGTAATGATCACAAACAGAACATGGCTGCCCTCGTATCACAGGAAGAAATAATCATATACTGTTAGAGCTGTTTGCAGCTAGATTTGCTGTGTAAACTATCTAAAAACTTTAGATAACATATAAAGACAAATTACTTGTTATAGTTAGTTTTTCATCTTGGATCCACTTTAAGCCACTCCCCTGACACACCCTAGCCACACCCCTGGCACGGCCATAGTCACGCGTACCATAAAGATTTTATAACAATATGTTTTTTTATAATTCAGACCACACTGGTCCTTTCTGTCCCGCTTAATTTTCCCTTCATAACAACACTTGGAAATAAGAAATAGATCTATTTAAAAAGGATGGGAATAAAGTTTAGAGTCAATTTAACACATTTTTTCAGCAGAAAAATACATCTATTTACACAAATCTGTACACCAGTCCTGAAAGAGGAACAAATGAGGAAGAAAGAGGGACAGTGGGACATGGCTCCCAAAGAGGGACTGGAGATATGGCTAGGTGCACAGCTGCAGCAAGCACAGCTTCACAAAGAGAAAGTTAATCTCTAAAAAGGTAATACCTATAATTCCCACTAGTCAATAAGATAAATATACATCTGTATATGTATAGGTGTATGTGTATGTATGTATGATGTTCCACTTAGGCTGCTTTCACAGTGGGACGTTACAGGTGCACGTTAGTGCAGCCTGTAACGCTCCCCCAACGCACAGCAATGTAACACAAGTGGGCTGTTCACAGTGCCCACGTTGCGTTACATGTAACGCTGCACGTTGTAGTGAAAGTGCAGCATGCTGTGCGTTCTAGCGGCTTTAGCCGCGTTAGACTGTTTGCACATGCTCAGTGGGGGGCGGAGAGGAGGCGGGGAGATGCCGCTACAGTAGCCGCGCACATGGCTACTTAATATGCACTGCACTGGCGGCCGCTGATTGGCCGGCGGGACCACGTGAGGCGGAGTGTCTCGCTCCGCCTCACGTGGTCCCGCCGGCCAATCAGCGCCACTCTGGGACACCTTATGCGGATAGAGCCGCCTAACGCGGCTCACTCTAACGTCCTCTCCCGCACCACCATACGTTGCGTTAGGGGCACGTTATGCGACCATAACGTCCCCTAAAATGCAACGTTTTAGTGTGTAAGTAGCCTCAAAGTAGCTTGAAAATACGGATGATGCATTTATAACCCAATATGCACATGATAAATAAACAAGGTCTAATGTTCTTTACTTCTATTTGAAAAGTGCTTCATCTGTGGAAGCTTTGTTTTAGAAATGTAAAATGTGCAGAATGTTGGTATGTACATCTGTCACCACGGTACCCTTCACAGTCTGACTTCCAGTCATTATCGATTCACTTATCTGCTGCCCACTTTCAGTGACCGTGTTCCCAATCTAGTGAATCTTCGTAGCGATCAGCCGCTGTGCAGTCATCAGGCAGGCATTGGCACACAACACAACAGTCTTTTGAGATCAGTGAGAAAATTCTGAAAGAATGCATGCTGCATAATTGAAACGATTACGTGTGAAATTCCACCGCCTTAACTCTTTGTATGGGATTGAGTGCGCCTGACATGGATCATTCCTCTTGGCTCTTCTCTCCGAAGAGGAAAAATAACAGAGCTGACATTTTGGGCGTACAGTGGCCTGTATGCAACAATACTAACAGATGGTGTGCAGACCCGCTTACACTGGTTCCTTATTTGAGAAGGTACATTTCTCAGTTGGTGGTACATGGTTTTCATAGAGGACTATGGATGCTGATTTTGGGATATTTTTGGTCCTCACAGAAAGTCTTCATTATTCTAGGTCTGAAAATATAACCATTTTGCTAAGACAACATGTATGCCCTTTGAGGCTAGTTTCACGCATGGGGCACGATTCACCTTTGATAAGGTGTGATAACTCAAATATCACACCTTATCAAAGATATCACAGCTTATCAAAGTTAACACACCTAATCAGAGTAGCATTGCCAGTGCTACGAACCCGCAGGGGCTCAGGGCAGAACGAGTGCCATTGCCAATTAGCAGGCATAAGTTTGTAGCGCTCCCTATGCTACTCTGATAAGGAGTGTTAACTTTGATAAGGTGTGATATATTTGATAAGGTGTGATATTTGAGTTATCACGACTTAGTGAATCAAGCCCATGGTGCAGTGCGATTGTCCTGGGGCAAAAGAGCCCCAGACAGGACAAATCACACCATTTCCACTTGCACATTACCCCACCGCAGAGTGTGCAGACAGGTTAATTTGCATGGCTCCGCCCTCAAACAGTGATGTGCTCTGTGCGGGAAGGGAGGTACATCACATTTTTTGGGGATGATTGCCGCATGCACATGGCACTGCTAAAGCAACAATCTAAATAGACTGTTGCGGCGCCAATGCAAATGCCTGCCTTGCCACTCAGCAACACACTGCAGTGTTTGCCTCGCCTCTACATGAATGATGCCCACTGCGATGGGGAGAGGAGTGTACCGCAATGCACTATAGTAATAATACTAATAATAATAATAATAATAATAATAATAATAAACAGGTCAGTATTTAAAAGAGTAAAATCACATCTATGGCTGCAGTTTGCAAGTTTGGGGTTTATCAGACTATATGAGTTTTGTGCACATGAACTTTACATCCATCTAAAACCAAGTAAGGTTCATGGATCCAGCACTCCGGCTAGTGAGCGGTATGCTGCTAATATCACGACAAGCCAGCGCGGTTCTGTTTTAAGTTAGGGGATTACATATGTTACAAGTGGAAAGCCTCAATTAAACAAGCAAAACACGAGGTTTAAAGCGAGAAAAACCGTGCCCTGAAGCTGTCACGGCTACAATCTAAAACGAATTTGATAATTACAGGTATGGATTACATTCCGAGGTTTCCATACTTAATGCTAGCTTTGCATGCCAAGTGCGTTCAGCATGGCTGTGTTAGCTCTGGAAGGGACCAGTTCCCAGGCCAGATGAGGAACACTCAGTAACCATTCACAGGACCGAACATCAGAAACGCACAGAAAAATCTGTGTAATGAAGCTGAACACAGTCCAGCAGCCGGAGGGAGTCTGGGTTGTGCACCACATGAATTACACAATGGGCTTGATTCACAAAGCGGTGCAAAGTGTTTGCACGCCTGTGAAAAGCCCTTTATCACGCCTAAACTCAGTTTAGGAGTGATAAGAAGAAACTCGCGCGATCTCCCGCGCGCAAAGTTTTGCGCGCGTAGCGCACCGCGCTGCGCGCGCAGTGTGCCGTGCTTCGCGCGCAGCGTCCATTGAGCCCTATGGGACTTTGCGCGCGCAGCGCGGTGCGCTACGCGCGCAAAACTTTGCGCGCGGGAGCTTCGCGCGAAGAGCAGCACAAAGCGGTGATAACTCAGCTTTGCACCGCTTATCACGCCTAAAGTCTTTTAGGCGTGATAACTGAGTTATCACCGCTTTGTGAATCAAGCCCAATGTGTTTAACTGAACAGTCCGAACATTTCAATCAGCACATTAGCAATCACAAACACGCTATAAAATCACACTCCCCACATGTAGCTGCAACATACATTAATGCAAAGATCAGTAAGGCTGGGTTCACACAGAAAATGTGTACAATTGTGTTCCGTTCCTGTCAGCTTTGCATCAGTTCTATCAGTTTTACCTGACAGTAATGGAACTGTACACATTGCATGTGTGAACCCAGGCATAGAAAACTGATACAAAACTGATGAAAAGTGATGGGGCAGAACTGGAGGGGAACTGTACACATTTATGTGTGAAACCAGCCTAATGGCTGCAACCTCCACAGTTGATATTTGTTATTTTATACAATTAGGAAAAACAATGTGCTAGCCTGGTTAAAACTGGATATATTTTTAAATGCACAAGCCAGGCCAAAAGAACAGAACTAGTCTGTGATTGTAACTGCTCCTTAGTCCGCATAAACGTGTGATTTGTCTGTTACCATTGCAGAGATTTCCTACTTCCTGTCTGCACAGGAAGTCATGGAAATTCACACAAAACAGGGACATGCCACAGCAATTAAGAAAAAAAAAAAAAAAGTCCAGCGGTCTTTCCAGTCATAAGGGAATGTGCAATAAGGCCAGTAACATTATTGTGTGCACACAGTGCAGAGTAATTTTACCAGTATTTATGCAACTGAGAGCAAGAGTTGTGCACATCGCACAATTCCCATTAATACAGTGACGCGCTAGTATAACGCAAGACAGACTAGCAATGCATGTGTAATCTAGGTAGTGCAAATTGCACTACTTGAGCAATGCACAATTCACCAGTTGCATGAATTGTCGTGCGCTGTGTGCTCACAGTAATCGTACTGGACTTTCACAAATATGTCCTATATGATCAAATAGGAGCTCTCCACAGAAACATATAGTAATAGAATTTGTTTGAATAGCGATTGATTCCTACCCTACATGGTAAATTCCAATCAGACAGGGATCGCTCAGCTTGGCATATCAGGCCAGAACTGGTTTATGTATGGCCAGCTAAACAGTCTTGACTGACAGATTAAGAAATAATAGGCAGACTTCTACAGATGGTGCGGATTCAGAAATTATTCAAATCCTGGCGTATCCACTGGTGTCCTCTGACTGGTACTAGCCAGGTAAAACCAATCTCTAGTCATACTCGGTTATTATTGGGCGTTTGTATGTTCTCTGCGGTGGTTACTTGGGTACAGGGAGAAGCCAAGAGACTGCTCTCCCTGCGCTAAGCATTGTAGAGGAATAACAAATATTTTCCCTTACGGATTACCCAATTTGTCACCTTGGACATGTAATTCGGGGTACGGCTATTGCCAGCACCCTAAATTACAGAGAATTGAGGAGAAATTCCACCAGCAGCACTATAGCTGTAATTAACATTACAGTCTATGGCGGAGCTCAAGCAAGGAGCCAGGATGACCTGACTCGTGTTATTGGTCCATATATGGGGAGTCTAAGCCCCATAAACATTTGTTATAACTGTCAGCCAAAACAATAGCTCTTGATCTTTTCGGATCCCACCTTTCCTCATAAAAAAATGCTGTTTGGGTATAAACGCATTCTGCATAAAGAAGGGGGGGGGGGGTTGCAAGTAGGAATAAGCTGGTGGTGTATAATACAACTACAGGCTATGGTTTCTAGCATGTCTGATTGCCAAAGGGCAGTCGCCAAGCATCATGGGACGCCTCTACACATTTTGAAAAGGTGTGCAAAATGATCTAAAAAAATAATTTTGGACAACCCAAGTTATAAGTGGGTATGTGCCTTCAAACTTGATCAACTGCCTGGCAGCTCAGGAGACAATAGAGGAGGTTGTAGAGACAACCAAAGCCGCATGAATGTGTCCACAAGAAGCTGCCAATTGTTAGCCAGGACAGGGAATGTTAAAAAAAAAATCTCCTTAAAGTTAATGGTACAAGAGCAGAAAACACTGCTTTCAGTCATGTTTAAAAAGGCATTTAAGTAATAAATTTCCCAGATATTGCCAATAAGTATTCTGGAGTAGTACTTCCTGTCCCATGTTTACCATGTATTCTTACATTGTTCACAGAGCACCTTATGGCACACCACTGCAAAGCACATTTAAAAAGTGCTGTATTACAACATACTTCTCACCAGAGAACGAAAGATTCCACTTATTAAAATCCTATTTACACCTCCAGCGCAGCAAATCTACTCTGCCCTAGGCATTTATTACCTTAACATAAATATCAGCACCTGCCTGCAGAAATGTCCATACACAGACACAGGTCAAGTCAATGTCAGAGCGGCTCTGCCACAGGTTTCTGCGAGCTAGACTCAGGAGAGTGGGGAATGGGAGCAATACTGCTGGGAAAACAGTTTTGGCTTATTTTCTTGAGAGTTTTTTTAAACTATATTACAGGTTTTTTGGGGTTTTTATTATTTATTTATTTTTTGCACATTTGGCTTCTTGTTGTTTCCTACAATGAAAGGGAGTATCTGAACCAACACAGAAAAATAGGAAAAAACTAAAAACAGCAGAGTTCATTTATGTTCCAAAATACAACTAGAAAAAACCTTGATAAAGGCTAGGCTACGTTCACAATGGTGCATTGTGGTGCGGCTCAACAGCCGCCTTGTAGCGCAGCTTTCTGACCTGTTCACAGTAGGGCCCAAGCACTGCATGCAGTGTGTTACTGCAAATTGCAAGTGTTAACAGTGACATGTACTTTTCATTGACTGCATGCTCCATTGTACGCAACGCGTGGATAACACGTGGCGCGACTTTCTGATTTGCTTTTACAGGGAATGCAATGTCAACTTAAAATGTAGCCATAGACCTCTTTTAACCCAAGATACAAGAGAGTGTGTGCTTCCTCATCTCTTCAGTTGATTAATCACCTCCAGGCCTATAAATAGGAGGTAGAAAATGGCCAAGATGTTGAGCACTGCTCTTGCATTTGCTAGGACACAGAATAGTTTATACAGAGTGCAGCACCGCAGCCTAGAAACCCCTGTGGTGTTCACACAATGCATCCCTGCTTGTCTGCATCCCTCCTGCTTGTCTCTGTAGAAGGTGTTGACTCAAATCACTCCCCTCCTCAGAAATCTTAGCAGGAGGTTGGGTCTTGGCACAAACCACTCCCCCTCCTAGAAATCTTAGAAGGTGGTTTGGTCTTAGCATAAACCACTCCCCCTCCCAGAAAACTTAGCAGAAGGGCAGGTGTCCATACAAACCACACCTCCTCTCAGAAGTAAGCTGCTTTAAAACAGCTCTCAGTCCCCAGATAATACAAGTCCAGGCCAAGGCGACATAACCGAGCTAACACCACATGACTTGTGTGGCTTGAATATCGATTTAAAAGGAATGTAGAATGTAACACCCCCCCCCCCCCCTCTTGTGTACTACACAACTGTAGTGGAGCTCCTTTCATTCCCGCCCCCTTCATGTGACCTTCTTGGGCCTTGGCTCAAAACAAAAACATTGATGCAACATTCTCTTCCTGCATTTTTACCCAGAAGAATACTGGATCTCATGTATGAAATGCACCACTGCAGAAGTTTCTGTTCCTCTCCCATCAACTCCAACTTTTCACATTACTGGGGTCCTGACTGGTAGCCAGGAGAGGAAAAGAAGCAGAAACGAAAAAGACCCTCCATATACTGTATTTCACTGACTAAATGACATTTTCAGGTGACCTACTGGTTAATATTAACAGTGATGTGTGTGTGTGTGTGTGTGTGTGTGTGTGTGTGTGTGTGTGTGTGTATATATACACACGTGTGTGTGTGTGTGTGTGTGTGTGTGTGTGTGTGTGTGTGTGTGTGTGTGTGTATATATACACACGTGTGTGTGTGTGTGTGTGTGTGTGTGTGTGTGTGTGTGTGTGTGTGTGTGTGTGTATGTATATACACACACACACACACGTGTGTGTGTGTGTATATATACACACACGTGTGTGTGTGTGTGTGTGTGTGTGTGTGTGTATATATACACACGTGTGTGTGTGTGTGTGTGTGTGTGTGTGTGTGTGTGTGTGTGTGTGTGTGTATATATACACACGTGTGTGTGTGTGTGTGTGTGTGTGTGTGTGTGTGTGTGTGTGTGTGTGTATATATACACACGTGTGTGTGTGTGTGTGTGTGTGTGTGTGTGTGTGTGTGTGTGTGTGTGTGTGTGTGTATATACACACATGTACGTGTGTGTGTGTGTGTGTGTGTGTGTGTATATATATATACACACACATGTACGTGTGTGTGTGTGTGTGTGTGTGTGTGTGTGTGTGTATATATATACACACACACACACACGTACGTGTGTGTGTGTGTATATATATACACACACATGTAAGTGTGTGTGTGTGTGTGTGTGTGTGTGTGTGTGTGTGTGTGTGTGTGTGTATATGTACGCGTGTGTGTGTGTTCGTGTGTATATACACATGTACGTGTGTGTGTGTGTGTGTGTGTGTGTGTGTGTGTATATATACACGTGTGTGTGTGTATACACACGTGTGTGTGTGTGTGTGTGTGTGTGTGTGTGTATATACACACACACACACACACACACACACACACGTACGTACGTGTGTGTGTGTATATACACATGTACGTGTGTGTGTGTGTGTGTGTGTGTGTGTGTGTGTGTGTGTGTGTGTGTGTGTGTATATATACACATGTACGTACGTACGTACGTACGTACGTACGTACGTACGTACGTACGTGTGTGTGTGTGTGTGTGTGTGTGTATATATATATAGACACATGTACGTGTGTGTGTGTGTGTGTGTGTGTGTGTGTACACATGTACGTGTGTGTCTGTGTGTGTGGCATATGCCATAACAATTGTTATTACTGCAGTGACATCATGAGCATGGATATCATTAGTGGGATCTCATGTGATTCTCATACGCTTTGCAACTCTGGGCCTTTTGTTTTCACTAATAACAGATGACTAACTGAAAACAGTTCTACAGTTTTATTTGTGGTTGCATGCATTTCATTTGGAGGTTAATAATATATTATCCTTTTTCAAACTTCTCTGTAAAGCGCTGTGAAAAATATGAAAAGTGCTTCATAAACCTATAGTCTATAATACCTATAGTCTATAATAAGCTGACCAAATAAAGGACTGAATAAGAGAATTAAGAGGACTGGGAGACGTAGAATGTCTAAATACTGTATAATAATTAACTAAGTGATACACAGACAAAATCACGAAGTCAGATTAACTACAAATCCTGCCTGCGCCTCTTGTGGCGCCCATGGCACAAACCATGCCCATAGCACAAACCATGCCCATAGCACAAACCATGCATGATGCCTCTGCCATCATGGTGCCATGCATGGAAGAGACTGGGTGAACATTCGAAGGAAAGTGAAGAAGCAGACTGGCCAGCTTGAGGCGCCATTTCCTCCAGCAATTCCACACTATACCGCTAGGCCAGCTTGCTTCCACCCAAACTTCTGCAAAGCATGTGTGAGTATTTGTGTACTGATGGGAACAGCAGTATCAACATAACAGGGCTACAAAAATAAAGCACAATGTTTATTCTGTTGCTACATCACAACAGTTCCTTCCACCAATAACAGCAACAAGCACAGACAACATCAATAGTTCTATTAATTAAGCTTTTGTAGCATTGCAAAACACATAATCTGTCTTCTGGTGGGTGTGTAAGGCAATAGGAAGGAATGCGGCCTATTTACCAGACCAAATAGGCCCTGTAGTGATCATGCAGGGGCATCCACAGCATACAGTAATTGGAAGCATACTGGATCTGGAGCACTGGCAGCATCACCCAAAATTGACAGGAGCCGGCCCTTGCTGGCACAGACACATTTTCCCATCATGTAATGTTTTGCATGGCAGCAGCAGAGGGGCACCATGGTTCTGTTCCATGCGGGCAGCTGTCAGAGCAATCACTCACAAGGCTCCATTCCCTGCAGCCCACCGCCGCTGCCAAGATGTGGGAAGGAGAGGACATAATGATGTGAAATATAATGAAATTGCTCAGACAGATACTTTCGTGGGAGGTAAAGGGTGGGGATCTCGATCATTACTCAGATACAGAAAGACGCAAAGTGGGCCAAAAACGTTTGAAACTGAATTCCACTATTGCACAGCCAAGACATAAACCACAAAAGAAGCTCCCTACTTTGTTGTATTAATGCATCTGAATTTAATAAAGCTAGATTGAAGCAATCCCAATTCCCAGTCAGGCTGATGGGGTATGCCTGGTGGGTGTGCGTTTAGTTCTGCATGAGTATACTGTTTGCTACAGAGGAAGAACAGGGAGTGGAGGAGAAATTCTACTGGCAATGCTGTGTGGCGTAAAGGTCTCCAGTGTCCCATTCTTCAGTATCCAAAGCTGCGTGGTCATTTCAGAGGTTGCAGAAGGACACTGTACAAACCACTGTCTGATGCAGAGTAGGATCATCCACGAGGCAAGCTAGGCAACTGCCTGGGGCCAAGTGGCCATCAAGGGGCCCAGCTGCCACTTTCTCTGACCACTCTCCCACCTCAACTTACCAAAAAGACTATTGCAGGAAGCGAAGGCTAGTACCTTGCCTTGTGCCCCATTTAAACTTAAAGGGAAACTGAAGTGAGAGGAATATGGAAGCGGACATATTTAGTTAAAATTTTCAAGTATACAAATTGCCTAGCTGTCCTGCTGACCCTGTGCTGCTAATACTTTTAGCTATTGACCCTGAAAAAACCTGCAGATGAGGTTTCTGACGAAAATCTGACAAGATTAACTACCTGCTTGTTCCAGGTGTGTGATATGGACACTACTACAGCCAAAGAGATCAGAAGGACTGCCAGGCAACTGGTATTGGTTAACCTGATCTGATCGGATGGATGATCGCTATATGTATGTCCACCGTAACTGGACTGTGATGAGCTAAAATCCTTTGTAAAGCAATACACGTGCAATAGAACATACCCTCTTACCCTGAAAATAAGACCTACCCGGAAAATAAGCCCGAGCTGGAATTTTGAGCTTGCTTGAAATATAAGCCCTACCCTGAAAATAAGCCTTAGCGGAAGTTAAAGGGTAGGAAGAGGCAGCCAGTAAGTGGGGACACAGCGGTGCAGTGCCAATCGGGCACTGATCCTGTCATCCCAGCACACAGTCAGGTTATCAACTGTGTGCAAGGAAGACAGGGCAGGTGCCAGATCAGTACAGTAGCATACTTTCAAATCCATGATCATCACAGTACAAAGGAACAGGAAATGTTCTGCTGAGAGACACTTCCTAATAGAAATACAAGACATCTCCTGAAAATAAGCCCTAGCACATCTTTTAGAGCAAAAATTAATATAAGACACTGTCTTATTTTCGGGGAAAGACGGTGCTCCTAGTCTTACATGAATTGTAAATATCCGGTAATTCTTTTGATAAATCTTATACCATTGATAAATTTTATACCAGCCAGCGATATTCTACTATAAATATATAGTGTATGCACTACGTATGTGTTACTTCATGACTCTTGACAGTGAAGAAAACTTGGATTGACTGTTCAGCCTTCCACCACAAGCAAATCCGTCACATGATCACATCCATACTGCCTTCCCTAAGAGAATGATCCCTATCTAGCAAATAATAGAAGTCTGTAACTGATGCGACAATGCCGCCAGTCCCAAATGCAGTCGACAAATGCCACAGACAAGTCTATTAAACGCTGCAATGTTTAGCAATCTTCCACAAGTATCATATTAAAAGGAAGTCTGCTGAGGGCCAACCGCTTAGCCACACAAGCGTTTACTGTATTAGTATAATTTAGTAATGTTGATCTATAACAGATTCTGCCAGTAGTGCTTGTAATGGTATCCTGTAGATGGAGGAGGGGATTTTACCACATCAATGGGATCCATACACAGCTGGCAGCCAGTGCGATCATCCACATCAGCTTCTCAAAAATATAGCTTACATTCACCTCTATATCAGTCTGCTTCTTGTTGCTTTTCTTTCCACATGAGCTGCCTGGCCAGGAACATCAGTTACAGGAGAGGTTGGTCCTGTATAGTCCCACATTGAACATTGCTTTAGATCTTTATTTCATGCGATTTACATAGACCTGTAGATATCCGACCATCAGAGCAGAAAAGGATTAAAGGGAACCTGAGGTGAGAGGTGTGTGGAGGCTACCATATTGACTTCCTTTTAAAGTGGACCTGAACTCAGAACTCCTCTCTGCTCTCTCTGAAAGAAACAGCATAATAACCTTTAAACAAAAAGATCTATTTGTTACAGTTGATACAAATCCTAATATAAATTTGCAGTTTCTACTTCCTGATTCATGGAAGCAGACATATTGTAACAGTCTGTTCTTTCAAATGGGCTTATCTGCCATAGGCAGTCATGTGACACGGGAGGATCAAATTACAATTTATGATTAGACACAAATGAGGGGGAATTAAATAGGCTAAACTCTAAATACATTGAAGCCTTCTTCACATTGCGTTCGGCTCGCGTGTCTGTTCGCAGTGGGCTTATTTTGAGGCATTTTTTTCGTTCCGATTCCCGGCGCTTGGGTGGGCTATTTTTTTTTTTAAGTTAGCGATTTCCGACGCGTTTTTCCTGAACGTTTTGGTAATTCACTCCCTGACGCAAGTCAGTAAGTGAACTCTTTGATCCGGAAAAGAATACAATGTATTTATTCTTAAAAATGCGAACGCAATCGCTCCACAAAGTGGTTTGTGAGCGTTTTGTGGTTTTTCCTATACCTTCTATTAAGGCGCAATCGCCTCAAAAATGGCTCAAGCACCGCTTATCTAAACGGATCGGAAACTAACCGCTTAGATATGAACTATCTGATAGAGAATTATTGTGTAAGCGCTTTCAGGGCGATTTTGAAAAATCACCCATGCTTAAAAAATACCAAAAACGCCTGCAGTGTGAACAAACAAACGCTGCAATGTTTAGCAATCTTCCACAAGTATCATATTAAAAGGAAGTCTGCTGAGGGCCAAACGCTTAGCCACACAAGCGTTTACTGTATTAGTATAAGGTCTCCAGATCTAGGATTCAAATTATTTCAGGTGCTTCCCCCCCCCCCCCCCCCAAAAAAGTGTGATCAAATGCACTGATTGGACATGCTGGAAAATCTGAACCGAAAAAAAACTCGGGGCTCATTCACACTAAGGGCGTTTTTGCCCTTTTTTTTTCCAGCTCAGGCGATTTTCAAAATCATCCAAAAAACGCTTGTGCAATGAATCTCTATGAGGAGGTTCATATCAGCGCGTTGTGTCCGCAAAGCGCTGCCTGTATTTTTTGGGGGCGTTTTTGCTATAATGGAAGGTAATAGAATAGCACTAAACAAACGACTCACAAACCCGCTTTATGTGGTGATTGCGCTTGTAGTTTTTATAGAATACATACATTGAATTTATTCTTTTCTGGGCCAAAGAGTTCACTTCCTGACAGGCAGTGAATTACAAAACCAATCTGAAAAAGCACTTTTACCAAAAACACAGCGCGCAGTGGAGCACCGGGAAGGGGAAAAAAAACTCAAAAACTGCTTGCGATGAGGATTTTAGATGTGAACGAGGCCTCAGTGTGCATCAGTAATTGCATTCAATACCGCTATGACGTCCAACGTACGTAACGAACCCCAACCATTGTCACAACACACCCCCACCCCGTGCTCTGTGAATTCCCACTTGTCCCACTGGCCCGACTCCCGGAGTCCACCGTTGACACCCGTGTTACCGCATGTATCTGTACCACGAGGCGTGTGTGATACACCACTTGCTGCAGCATTTGCAGAACAGTCAGTCTCTGTTGTAAGGGAAGGAAAAAGATCAGATTTGACCAGAAAGAGATCTGTCTCATGGTCGATCTGGCCATACATCTCTAGATATATGGACAGTTTTACTCACTGCATAAAGTTGCTCTGTTTTTTCCACAAACTCGCCTGCTTACAGTCTTCTGCCCATATATGTACAGTACAAGTAGAGGGGCTTTCTTATATAGAGCCAAGATTGTTTGCATATCCACCACCCAACCTTTGCACATCGTATATTTGCCTATGCAAACATGTGTCCAGTATTTCTAAATCAGTGAATGTAGTTAATCAGCAAGGATAGTTGTATTAGAATGCATTCCACTGGCCTGCTGTCTCTGAAAATGTCCACTTCCTGTCTAGACAGGAAGTGGGCACATTTTCCAGACAGTTCACAGATAGTGGCCTGGATTGGAATGTCCAGTCTTACCGAATCTAAGTAGTAGAAGGGCAAAATAAATCTGAAGCAGGGGAGAGTGCTAACGGTGGAGCCAGTGCAGGAACGACAGGGCCAGAAAAGGAACAGGAGGAAGGCACTATAGGACCCAGAGCCTTCCCTCTCCTTAGGGGAGTATCTGTTTGTTTGTTTGAATATTTGCTTCAGACTACCTTTCAATAGATACATTAGGATGTTCCTCATATTGCATAGAAGGGGTAAAATTATACAATCAAGATTGTATCATTAGTGGTTACCTTTAATGTAGTAGCCATTGCCTAAAAAGCACAGCAAGAGGATGTAGGCATCGTGAACTACATAAAGATGACTAAAACCATGCAAATAAAACCCCAAACACTGTAAAAACTTGTGTTTTTAGATGAACCAGGAAAAATGTAGCAATAACAGATACAAACTAACAGTTAACTTTTTATGTAGTCTTGTTATTCCAAACACAGAAGAATATTTCAGTGTTCAGCCATAAGACAAAGCCGCCCACATGCACACAGGTGGGTTTGCTTTAACACACATGCGAGGCAGATTGCCCTTGATTCTTGTTACAGATTAGCCCCCTCTACTCCCACCCAGTCTACAAAGACCTAAAGAAAGACACATTCCTCTCCCCGAGAACAGCATTCTGCTTTCCAACCAGCCAGAAAGAAAAATGATTCAACTACAAAGAAAACAAGATATAAGCTCTGAATGGAGGGCTTACCAAATGAAATAATAGACCTTGCATGAAGTCATGTCAGATGTTGGTATGCTGGATGGATCTCATATGAGCCAATATGCTATAAATCGTAACATTAAGTAACGTAATCTGAAGCCATATGGAGGCTACTAGTGAAATCATATCATATTGAATGGCTTATAGCTCCTCTGAGAGGCAAAAAATGTCACAGGACTGTCCTGAAGTAAAACTTTTGCACATTTTCTTGCACAGCATAGCACATGGCACAAATATTGGCTGGATAAAACCGATCTGAAAGTTAGATTTTATGATCGAATTTGAAGAAAGAATCGTTCAGTAAGAGTGAGCAATCGATACTTGCCTTCAGATTAGTTTCAATCATTCAAATCGCATTGAAAGATCACATTTGGTGAATATTGTACAGTTAATGGGCAACTTAATGATATTGTGCATTTGACCACGTGTGTACAACATCCTCTGAACAAGATACTTGTTTTGAATGCAGCCAGTCTGTCGTATCTCTTGCCCACACAGAATGTTGGTTGTTCAGTTGGTTGGTGCACATAAGATGCAAGCCGTGTAAATGGTTTGTCGCAGGTTCGGTCATGTCGTGGTGTTGGTCGCGTGTATGCAGTCAGTCCATCTTGTGTAGCCAGCCAAATCTCAGAATGATGTTATAGTAACCAACTACAGTACAAACCCATTTTCTTATCTGTACTGCAATAATGGAAATTAAATCCTGATTGATTGCTAAATATTTTCAAAATCAGGACAAGCCACAACCATAGGGTAATTCCTTAAACAGCTTGCTGGATTCCGGTAGGTATAATTTCAGCAACTAAGCTACAGATCAGAATAGATTACAAAAGAGAAAAAAGCAGGAGAGCTGAGAAATCCCACAGCGGACTCGCACTGCTCAAGACAGGAGAGAGATTTTCCCATTTGTCCCAGTAATGCCTGCAAATATGGAGAGATGTGAGGAACTAAACATCTTCATATATGATTTAAAAAAAACAAAAAGAAGACTTTTGATGAACACATTTAATTTAGATTAATAGCTTAGCTGTGCAGCTAGCTATGGTTGATTTTTCATACCAGATGTACAGATTAAAACGATTCACATAGTAGGAAGTAATCAGTAGTTTTTCATTAACACGATTAAGTGCATTAGTAATAGTTTTCTCTAAGAGCTCTGTGTACTGAACTAGAAAATGGTCAATTTATTCAACATAAAATTGTCCTTCGAGACCTGTAAATTCTTCTCAATTAATCCTCTGATTGGCTTCTCACAATCACGTGATCACATTTCACCTCTGCTTCCAGGGAAGGTGAAAAGTTAACAGAGTAGATCTAAAAAATGATCACATGATCATGCCTAGCCACACAGACTCTAGTGATGGTCGAGTCTAGGAGAACTCATGGAGAAGCACGCGATTTGTTTGATCAGCTGATAGAGTTGCAAAGCTCCGATCTTGCTTTAGCACATGATCATGACTAGCAAACCAGAGACTTACATATCTATCACCTAACCAAACTGTTCACATGCTTCTCTAGGAGTTCTCCTAGACATGACCATCGCTATAAGGTATTTTTTTGTAGAATACATTGATTAAGGCCCAGTTCACACTGTATTTTAAAGCCAGACATATCCGGTAAAGTGGATCCGGTCTCCGCTTCACCGGATCCGTATGGCTCAATCCAAACTGTTAAATGGATCAGTGAAATCAGATCTGATCAGCGGCCGATCAGATCAGTTTTCACTCCGTTGCCTCTCGGGTCTACTGAGCGGGCAGTGGAGGGAGGGGTAGGTTTCTTACCCAGGTCCCATCTCTTCCCTTTGCATCACAGAACTACCAAGGAAGCATGGTAGTCACATGAGACGCAAGGAGAAGAGATGGAAGCCTGGGTAAGAAACCCTCCCTCTCTCACCCGCCAACTCAGGAGTCTAGCAGTGGAGCATCCCCACATCACCCCCAGCCGCCCACCCCCAGTGGAGCGTCCCCACATCCCTCCACCCCCAGTGGAGGGTCCCCATATCCCCCCCAGATAGCTACCCTAGTGGATTTAGGCCCCAAAATGGTCAGTTTCTTCATTACTTCATTGCGCCCAATGCAGGGTTTTAGCTTCCTTTTCTGGTCCACTGGGCACAGCAGTCTGAAAAATTTGGCACTGCAGCAAAGTTGCGTTTCATTCAGCAGAACGTACACAACCGATCCGTATAAATGGACTTATGTGAACGGTTCCATAGGTTAACATTGGATTCGTTCGCATCTGTTCTGTTTGTACAATATCCGTTCTGCTTACGGTCCGCTTTTTAACCTAGATGTGTACCGGGCCTAACTCTAGTACTCTCTAGTAACCTTCATACATCACAAGCTTTTAGTGTTAAGTTCTTATTAAGAAAAAAAAAGCAAAAAATGTTTGCCAGGAAAAAAAATGAGCGGTTATTACTGCAATGGCAAGGTTTAAAAAAATAGTGATGAGTTTGATTACTGCTTTACAGATCTACAAATGGGGCTAGTAGTGCAAGATAATGTGGCTAGGCTACTACTTCTGTACAGAAGTAAATGGTCATAACTGGCAATACATATTACACCATTCAAGTGCAGTATAACAAAGGGAAAAGTTAGAGCCATTATTCTTTTTTTATTTTATCTGGTTTTGGTTGCCATAAGGGAATTTCTGTCAACCAGAAAACACAACACTCCACATATTGGATTGAAACACATCAGAGGTGACGGCAAAAATACCAGTTTGAACTTAAAGTATTTTTTTAAGATTGCAAGCAACCTTAAAGAGGAACTTTACGGAAAAATAGTAGTAGGGGGTAAAAAAAAAAAAAAAAAAATAGAAATGAATAGATTGCAAAGTGAGACGTTATTAAAAAATAGAAGATTGCTCAAGAAATGATTGATATTCCACATGTAATTCATTCATGTTGAGGATTATGTTTGATCCTCAATGAGCCGGCACGTCATCATTTTTACTACTGGTGAACAAGAAAAAGAAAAAAAAAGCTAGACAGCACCAACTGCCATTATCTATAACCACACCCCTAACAATGTGATAGGCTAAAAGTGTTTTGTTTTTTTTAGATATACATATGCACAGAAAGATACTGATAGACTGGCATTTGAGAAGAGCCGTTATTTACCACAATGCAACAAGGCTCACAGAAAGGAAACGGTCAGGACCATGATCATGACATCACACTGTGGGAGGAGTTTACCACAATATCAGCCATACATACCCCCCAATTTGAACCATTAGGGAAAGGGGGTATTGGGAACTAATTGGTATGGAATTCCTCTTTAAGGGCTCTTTCATTTGGGCAGCTAAAGGCAGGGAATTTGCCGCCTGGCAGCAGCTCTCCACAGAGCAGAAAATGCTACTCAACAGGCAGCCAAACAGCATGACTGTACAGGAAAAGGACGCCTACAATGATCAAGAAGGATGTAGTCAGGTGAACTTTGTTGCAGATGTGTATACGCCTCAGGAAGAGAAGTGCACTCGGCTCTTCCTAGTAAACTACTTCTTCAAAATGTCTATTCCTGGAGCACGTGTTTATAGTGTACCATCTGATGATCAGTTTTCCTTTCACCTGTGAAAAGTCTAGAGTTTATCAAAACCACATCTATAGCCAAGGTCACAGCGTAACTTCTTTGGGTCTAAGCAGTATAGAGGCCCAGTAATGTCTGGCTGCAGAATGATTTATCCAGCCAGCTGAAGTGTTTGACAAGTAACACCAGCGCAAAACAGCTTCTATCAAATTGCTATAAAAGTTCTAAGTTTTTGTTTTTGAAAGGCACAAGTCCCCCAGAGCAGCAGAAAGAGAAATAAAGCGTACAAAAGTAAATGATCCCAGTAATGTTACCATAGCACTCCATCACAAGCAGTTCTCCCTCTGTAGCCCACCACAGTGGCACAATCGCCTTAAGTGTATTTAGCAGAAACTTTAGTCTGATATACAGTTGTGTGACCTTATGCTTCAAACCCTTTATTTCAAAAACTTGTAATAAATGGTCACTCAGTCAGCTACAATCTATTTTCTCCCCAATTTATCTGCCTCCTACAGGCAGATGCAGTGAGGACCTGTCCACATCATCTGTGATGCAGCACCAGTAGCGTGGAGAAAGTGACTTGTCACAGATCCAAGACAATCTGCTTCAGTGCTGTGAGAAGCTGGGCTGTACAGAGAGCTGAAGAATAGAAGAATGGATAGACCTACCCCCTGTGCTGTCAACCTTACTCCACAATGATGTTGTAAAGAAGCTGGAATCCAACAGTTCACTGTTGCCTCATATTAGTTTTTTTAGATCCTACTTCTATTCCATAATACATCCAGCGCTGTCTTTCAATGCCTTCTTCAGACTAACACAGTACCACATACAGTAGAGTCTCAGTTACCCGACATCGAGGGGGATCAGCCAAATAAGTGTGCTTTCTGGTTGCTTGAGATTCAATGTTAAAAATAGGCCTAGCTAATACAGTGCTATACCCCACTGGACAAACATAACATTAACGCTGTGTTAAATGTTAAAATACAGTACCTGAAAATATATTAGCCATGGAACCCAGTCTTTAACCTTCTGGGGACTGGCTGCCTAACGCCCCTTAACCTCCATGGCGGTAATCCCGAACTGAGTTCGGGGTAAGCCGCCGCAGAGGATTTCTCAGGCCCTGGTGGGCCGATTTGCATAATTTTTTTTTTGTTATACACAGCTAGGACTTTGCTAGCTGCGTGTATTACCCGATCGCTGCCGCTTCTCACCAATTCGCCGCTACCGCCCCCCCAGACCCCATGCGCAGCCTGGTCAATCACCGCGAGCCTCCGCTAAGGGGTGGATCGGGACTCCCACAGACGGCATGATGTCATCCCAAACGTCACCATGTTGACGGGGAAGCCAAACAGGAAATCCTATTGTGAAAGGGATTTCATTCATTTCCTGTTTGCTCTGATCGCCGGAGGCGATTGGAAGGGGTGGGGGGATGCCGCTGCACAGCGGCTATCAAGTAGCTAGCGCTAGGCTAGCTACAGGATTTAAAAGAATTTTTTTTTTAAAATGCTGCGCCGCCCCCCTGACAATTTTATTGTAGCGCCAGGGGGGTAAATAAAGGACCAGGGCATTTTACCGGGGGGGGGGGGGGGGGGGGGGGGCTTGTTTGGGGCGTCAGGCAGCCGGATCCCTAGTACAGAGAGCTAGGCATTATGTCCCCAGTAAAGGCCAGGTGTCCCCTGTATTAACAGCAGCCTTTACTCACCTCCCTAGGTCCTGCGATGTGCAGCTCTAGCCCCCTCCGCTCTGGCCAGCATACTCGCTCGCACTGACTTGATGATGGCGTCATCAAGCCGGTACCTGACACTTAAGTCAGAGCGAGCAGAGATGTCGGCTAGAGTGGAGGAGAGCGACAATCGCCATGGGAACATCAGGAAGGCGAGTCCCCATCCTCTCCTTCCCCTCCTATCGCCACTCAAAGTTCACTACGATCTGCCAGCGATCGTAGTGATCATGTGATCAGAAGCCAATCATGGTGGCTCCTGATCACTGAGCGGAGATGTCAACTGTCATGACAGCTTAATCTCCCATCTCGGCTGCAGACAATCACCTCAGGAGCGGAAGCAGCAGGTAATGTGAATCCTACGCCACATCAGAGTAAGGCAACCACAAATGCGGCATAGGATTTACTACCACCTGTCCCCAGAAGGTTAAGCACAGCACAGCCCACAAACAGTGTAAGAAGTTGGCCTTCACCAATGTGACTACTTCCGGCAATTTGTGCTGGCTGGTTGAAAGTGAGGTTGCCGGTTTTTAGGTACACCAGAGGTGCATTTTAACTAAACTTCGGATATAGCTGTAGAGTAGCTGTTAAATAGAAATCAAAACTAGTCCTTGGTAAGCGTACTTGTAGAGGGCGCAGACAGGAACAAAGAACATCGATCAGGCCCTAGGCAATCTAACTGTGGGTAAATCTAATGGTGCCCATACATGGTACAATTTTTTCAATTAGATAATTTAGTTCGATTATTCTGTTACATCGAATATTAAGATTTTTCCAATATGTTAGATCAGATTTTTATTGAAAAAAAAAAAATGGGATAATCATTCATTTTTCTTGGTCGAGGAAAAAGAAAAGAAAAAAAAAAAAAGAAAAAGAAAAAAAATGATTATTTTTGATTTGATCGTTTTGGTTGAATAAATGGGAAAATCAAACGTTTTTATTGTACCATGTATGGGCACCATTAGAGTGATGTACAGGAACTCTGCAGGGGAATGGTAGGATTCTTCCTCTAATACACATTCTTCATGCACAATCTGAACCAGGTTTACGGGTGATGAACAACACCTCTGCATTCAATGTGCGCAACATCCTCAGTGGGTGCACAACAATTTCTGGGTCAGTCTTTGAGAATATCTATACAGGATGGAGACAATCTGCACCACAGCCAGCAATGGGTCGTATTAGCTTCTGTTTCTTCAGAGTTGCTTTGCCATAGTAACGTAACCATATACTTGCTATTGTTCTGTGGTATTCATCAATATAGTCTGCAGTTAGCATGTATTGTAAAAAGTACTATTAATGAGAAAAGTAAAGCAGCTCCTTTAGGGCTCGTACTCCCGTCCAAGAAAAGCGACACAACCAACTTGACAACATGACCGGCCACACAACCAAGCGATTGTATGACTTGTATTTTCCACACACAACTAACTCATTTGCATACTGCGCATGCAAGTGGAAAGACGGACTGCACGATATGGCTGCATTTAAAATGAGTACAAGTTGTTACCACGACTTGTACACACATGGCCAAATGCACGATATCAGTCCAACAGTTGTGTGAATTCATCCGATGGTTGGTTCGTGCAAACCAGTCGCTCCTCTATTTGTTTTTCACACATACACACGCCAAACTATTATCATCAGACCAAGTCTGGGGCGATAGCTGGGCGGACAAGTTGCATGTGTGTACGAGCATTTACAGTACAGCCTTTATCTCATATCTCCTCAGTCATGATAAGAACCACACATGACAGAAATCTCGGCTGGCAAACAGAAAAGTCACAAAACTCATTAAGTTATTTGCATCCCAACTGACAAGCAGCCTTTCCCATCCAGCCTTGCTGTATTATACATCTGGCATTGTTTAGCAGAAGTCACTGGAAGCTGGGAACATCACATGTCCTGGCTGGATCTCCAGCTCGCTGCAGCCCATTTACATCCATAAACTCCTGCTACAAATGCTAGAGAAAAAGAGAACATATCTAAGCATGCACTGCATACAGGATAACATAGGGCAGAAAAGGGACAGGCTGCTAGACTAGACCAAAATACACTCTCCCTGTGTTTGTCTGGGTCCATCTGGGTGCCAGTGTCCTCCCGCATCTCAATATTGCTCTATTGGGTTGATTTGTGTCTGTCTGACTGACCTGACATGTCTGTGCATCTGAGGGAAATCACATGGAGTTACCTTGAATTCAAATATGGATGCAATTATTTCCATGTACACTACTATATAAAGTGCCGTATATTGTTTTACTACGCAATCAAATACAAATCTGATTATCTAAATAGAACCTTTGAAAGAGATTTGTGAAGTGCATTTGGTGCACTTCTCCATCTAATCTAAGGCTGGGTGCACACGAGACTACTGTCGCCCTACGGACAGGACACAAGCCCTCGAGTGACAGACAGTTTACAGCCAAGGCTGTGCAGACACGTCCCTAGCCAGCAGGTTAGCAACGTGTTTTGTGACTGTGGTGAGAGGAAGATGGACAAGGAGTGATGCACGATGGATAGGGTGGAGCTGGGGAAAGAACAATAGAGTCTGGCTGCGTTTAGAAGAGATGATCCAACATGCCGGATCTCTCACAGATGTACTGGGCCCCACAATACACATAACCTATTATTGTCTGAGGCAGTCTTTAGCATTCACCGCGTCTGAGTTTAATCTAAGGTGTGTACGAGCCCTAACTATAGCTGTGCTGGGTCCCTCCTTATCTTCTTTCCAGGGTTCGGCTGTGGACCAGCACATCTACACTGGGCATGCAGCAGTGCAGCCTGTGCAAGGCTAAAAGAACAAAGCTACTTGCACACAGCTTTCTTTCTCTCCATGCATGAGAGTTTTGTTCTGCTGGGCATGCACGGACCTCACTTGCACATGCCCAGTACGGCTGCACTTATTCACGGCCATGCTGATGGACAGAAGAAGCATACAGTATTTGACCAGCTGCTTGGAATATTTTTAAAGGGACCTAGTGGTGGATCAGTAGGATGAAAAAGCATCAGTGAAACAACACCTGAACTGAAAGGGATATGGAGGCTGCCATATTCATTTCCTACCAAGCAATGCCAGTTACCTGGCTGTCCTGCCGATCCCCTGCCTCTAATACTTTTACTTGAGCGGAAACCGCCTCGAATCCACAGAGTTTCCCCGCAGGCGAATAGTGCGGGGAAACTCTGCCATAGGGAGTAATGGTAACGCCGGCCGAATCGCTACCGCTAGCGATTCGGCTGGCTTTTCCATTCGAATCGGCGTGGGAGGCTGCAAAACCCATAGCCGTGCATGGCACGGCTGATGGGATTCGTCTGCTTTCCCCACAGACCTGGAAAAGCCGGCTCGCGTCTCGCAGACGCGCGCCGCTCTAATGGAATCACTCCCTGAACAAGCATATGCAGATCAGAGTTTTCTGACTGAAAGACTAGATAAGCTGCATGCTTTTTTCGGGTGCAAGATTCAGATAGAGAACAGCAGGACTGCCAGGCAACTGGTATTGTTTAAAAGAAAATTAATATAGCAGCCTCCATATCCCTCTCAGTTCAGGTGTCGTAAAAGCTTCTAGACAAGACATATAACATTTATACCGCACTTTTCTCCTGGAAGACTTAAATCACTTCAGAACTGCAGCCATGTAGGGTGCACTGAACAGGCGACCAGGATTATTAGGAAGCCTTTCCCAAAATCTCCCACTAGCAGCGCTTTTCTGAGCGCTTGTGATAGGAAAAAAGCTCTTGCTAATGTAATGCTATGGGTGTGATCCCACTTGAAGGATGTGATTTTTAAAAATCCACCAAATCATTACATCAGCAAGAGCTTTAAAAATCACAAGTGGTTAGAAATGCACTGCTAGTGGGTGCCAGGCCTTACTGTTTCACGTACGGGCTCGAACCCTACATCAAGGGCAGCACCCTTAAAGGACTCCCGGGGTCAACAGCTTAATTTATATTTACTTACCTGGGACTTCTTCCAGCCCTTAGAAGACATTTGCCACAGTCCCTCGCCACAGTTTCAGTCCTCCTCGGTGTCCTGCTGGCTGCCTGCAAGGATTGCCGACCCATGCGTGTGAGTGCCCGTGCACAAAGGTGCCCACATCATATCGCAGCATGCGCCCGATGCAGTGGTCGTGTGGTGGCCAGCGGGACACCAAGGAGGACCGGAACTGCGGCGAGGACCCAAATGACTTCTAGGGACTGGAAGAAGTCCCAGGTAAGTAAAGAAAGATTAAAGGGATACTGTAGGGGGGTCGGGGGAAAATGAGCTGAACTTACCCGGGGCTTCTAATGGTCCCCCGCAGACATCCTGTGCCCGTGCAGCCACTCACCGATGCTCCGGCCCCGCCTCCAGTTCACTTCTGGAATTTCTGACTTTAAAGTCTGAAAACCACTGCGCCTGCACGCCCGTGTCCTCGCTCCCGCTGATGTCACCAGGAGTGTACTGCGCAGACACAGACCATACTGGGCCTGTGCTGTGCGCTCCTGATGACATCAGCGGGATCGAGGACACGGCAACGCAGACGCAGTGGTTTTCAGACTTTAAAGTCTGAAATTCCAGAAGTGAACCGGAGGCGGGGCCGGAGCATCGGTGAGTGGCTGCGCCAACACAGGATGTCTGCGGGGGACCGTTAGAAGCCCCGGGTAAGTTCAACTCATTTTCCCCTGACCCCCCTACAGTATCCCTTTAAGATGTTCACCTCGGGAGTCCTTTAACCAGTACTCTATCCTGCTGCGCTGGACTATCTAGCTTCCCACTAATGAGACACGTATCTAACTTCTGTTATCTTTTATGTTAGATTTCTTTTTACTTCAAGATTGCTTTAAATAGAAGCCAATTTCCAGCAGAGTCCAGCAGAAAGAGCGCATAAAATATATACTGCTACTTTGTCTGCCTTTCTGCATTCCACAGGCCTCCCAATGATCACATTAGTACAGATGTTGTTGGCAGTGAGCTGCAGGTAGATTTCCTGGCCAGGTCTAGCACGGCGTAATGTCAGCTGGCTGGCCGGTATGCCATGCTCCGACACTGCATCATATTGCAGAATAATTCCATTAGTGGATATAGATGAGGCCCGATTTCCTGCTCCGTGATCTCGCCTTAAATCACTGTGGATTTTTCCTTACACAGTATGCGCTGTGCAGCTGGAGCAGACACACACGGAACATCTGCAATGTTTTACACTTCTACAACCCAAAGCGTAGAACAGAATATTAGAGAAGAGAGGAGCCAAGTGTTCGCATTATGTCACAGGCTATGAAGGTAAATCACAGCGTAAAGTATGGCTAGGCAGGTATGTGCGGTGTCCGGGTACGTGATTTACTAAGTGAACAGCGTATAGAAGAGAGGCTCACACAGAGCAGCCTGCTGTATGCATGCGGAGCAATATAGCCATAAACACCCTGGAATGTGTGCATAGTATAGCATGTTCCAAGCCATCACTTACAAAAATCATCATCTGGTTTATTTTAGGCCCCAGTTAAGCCACAAAATACTTTTCAAGGTCTGTGTAGGCACAGATGCAGAGCTTGTTTTTAACATCCAAGCGCCCTGATCATGTGATGCTAAATCACTATTAAAATGAGCTTCTTAGAAGCCACTGGCTACTTCCTGTACCATGGACCATCATTGCTGCGAGCAGCTATCATCGCTGAGAGATTCCACCTGTGCCTTCCACCTTGCAGTCTGAATTATGAAGGTGATGCATCGCAGTCTGACGATAAGCATCAGCTCTGCCCCATTGCACACATTAGCCATGTTCATTCTCTTACAGCATGAAAAAGGTTGTACATTCATCATACCTAGCTAACACCTTAAAGGACATTTGAGGTGACATGTGACATGATGAGATAGACATGTGTTTGTACAGTGCCAAGCACACAAATAACTATGTGGTGTTCCTTTTTTTCTTTCTCTGCCTGAAAGAGTTAAAAATCAGGTATGCAAGGGACAATTTCTGTCTGGGTCGGGACTGGATCGGACTAGAACATAACCCTCATTGATAAGAAATTGCAGCCATACAACACTTTCCTAGCAGTAAATGGCTTTTGAAAGTAGGAAAGAGATAAAAAGGGTCAATAGATCCCATATTTTAGCTCTGGCATACTTCAATGTAT